>NW_008621959.1:0-1382 GCF_000691845.1 Merops nubicus
CGGTGGGCGGCGTGGGGGGTAGCCGGGCCTTACTCTAGAGCTCGTGTGCGTGGGGCTCGGTGCTCTGGCTGCCGAGTTAAATTTCCGCCCCCCCCGAGAAGCTCGGTGTAGCTTGTACAGTTATTTTCTCGAAGAAACACGAGTGCTGCCAAGTAGCTTTTAACGGTGACTCATCTCAAAAGCCACCTGCCACTTGAGATAGCTTGGATAGCAGAGACTGCTGCCCGTAGAGCAGCTTTGCTATAGACTCGGTAAAGGAAAATGTCCTGGCCTGTGTGAAGGAAAAATCACAGAAATGAATGAGGTTGGACTCGATCTCTGGAGGTCCCTTCCAATCTCTAATGTGCTGTGATTCTGTGAATGCCATGAGCCAGTTCTTCCTAGGACCAACTACTTCTATCCGGCACTGTATAAGCAGCCCAGAGAAACTGCTGATTGCCATCTTTCAACAAAGCACGCCCTTGTATTATTACTGACTTCATGTTGCCACTAGGTGGTTAATACAAAAGAATAAAAATTACACAGCTCATCCCCCGACATCTTAAAAATTCACTCCAAATGAAATGTATGGTCATTCGGGAGTAGTGGGAGTGACGATTCCTCCTGCCCTCTGGACTCCTTCAGTTTTACATCTTGTTCCTGTTCTTACACACTTGAGCTGAGATACTTGATTCAGCATTTTACCTGTTACCATTAATATTACAGAGCTACCAGTGTCAGGAAGGATTACAATTTGTGCACCTGCACTGTGCTGTCTGGTTGTTGCTTTAGAAAAAAAAAAACTTTTTAAAGACTGCTTTATACCTTGTATCATACAGAATTTACTGGGCAAAACAGTTCTGAAGGGTGAACAGATCTGTGTCAGGGGGGTTGGCAGAGATGCATTTCAAGTCTTTAGTGCCCTAAAGCCTAGTGCAGAAATTGCCATCTAACAAGTTACGTATTTTTACATACTCTAACAGCAGTCAGTCAGTCTGTAGTAGCAGACACCCAGATATCTAGTTTGAGGGATTCTGTTTTACTTCTTGTTTAATCAGTTTATGTTCTAGTTGTATGGACTTAAGACAAATTGGTTTCTGTCTGATCTCCAGAGAACAAGAGATGAAGCCAGTAGTATGAGGCTTACTGCCCTTTTTGGACAGCTCAGGGTAGTAGAACAGCTATAGTCTTGGCCAGGTTTATTTCTGCATCATGTATATAAAGTTGTTTCCTCCAAAAAGTGGGAGCAGTGGTCTAAATGCCACGGTAAGTATATTTCTACAGGCCTATTGACAACCATGCCTGCGGTGCTCAGTTGTCTAGACAAGTCTGCATCGACCAGACTGTTGTGCTATACATAGTCTTGTTCTGAAACGGAGCTGTAAGAACTACCTAATTCCTGC
>NW_008621959.1:1413-5389 GCF_000691845.1 Merops nubicus
CAGACCTATGGTTCTGAAAGCAGAGGCATTCTTTCATGATGAGCATCTTCTCTGATGTGCAGCTCCTCTTTTTAGTACTATCATAGAGAAACATTGACCTAGTAGGAGTAATCAACTGCATTTTGAAGAAATGGTCAGTTTTTGTACATGGAGGATTTAATGTGTAACTTGTTTGACGCTCACTTAAACATTTTTAAGATTTCTGTAACACGCAGACCCTCAGACCCTACAAAAACCTAACTGCTGTGATGCAGTACCTTCCTGCGCTCTTCACATACACTAACTCCTGGCATTCACAAAAACTGCTCATGCAGATTTTCATCACAGTTTAGCTTAGGGTACTTACTTGACACATGAAGTATGACTCATAGCGCATGAAAGGCTCGAAGGGATCTGTCTATCTTTTCAAGATACTGGTGCATCAGGGCTGTGCTGCTCTCCTCAGTAAGGAAGAAGAAGCCTAGGTGATGTGTCCACTGTTGAACAGAATACTTGCGATGTGCCAGGATTTTGCATTCAGGTCTCTTAAGCGAGTAGTCTGGGAGCTTCACACAACAAGGTCTGGTAGCAAAAATCCTGCAGACTTAATGAAGTACTTATTGCTCTTTGTGAAAATGAAATATAGCCCTGACCTGCTGTAATGGCTTCAGTTTTTCTATGAAACAGTGATTTGGTTGAAATCCATTTTTTTTTAAATCTGGACTTCGAGAGAGGTGTGGGGGGAATGTTCATTTAAAACTCAATTATATTACTCTCATTTTTATTTATTTTTTTGCAAGCTTTGTACAGACTAAACCTGAAAAAAGAATAGTTAAAATTGCACTGTGTCTTCAAGATTTGTATTTAAAATAGCCCGTATCTTATTTGTAAATCTAACTGTAGTGCAATTTCTGCCTATTTCGGTTAGGTAATTGTCCCAATGTATATAGGCTGTAATTGCGTTTTGTTTCCTAGGGAACACTCTTGAGCTTCGTCATGGGAGCTGTAGTAGCTGATGATGGTCCATCTGGTGTGAAGGCCCCTGATGGAGGCTGGGGCTGGGCTGTCCTTTTTGGCTGTTTTATCATCACAGGATTCTCCTATGCCTTTCCTAAGGCAGTCAGTGTCTTCTTTAAAGAACTTATCCGGGAATTTGGCATTGGATACAGTGACACTGCATGGATTTCTTCCATTCTGTTGGCCATGCTTTATGGAACAGGTAGGCAATGCTCTTGTTTTTGAAACAGTATTGTGTCATGCAGTGATTTTTGTAAAGTGTTTAGCCATTTACAGCATGAATCATGATTGTGTATCATTACTGGTGTGCAGGTAAGACATTCCACAGAATTACTATTGATCACATAAATCCAAACTTTATAAGCACATCCAGCTTGCATATAAGAATTAAAACTCCGCAACTCAGTAGCTGCTAAAGATGATGAAAAATCGCACAGCACTCAGAAGACAAACACTCTTCTGGATTGGCCTGACAGAACAGACAGAGTCATCGAATCGTTTAGGTTGGAAAAGACCCTTCAAGATCATTGACTCCAACTGTAAACCTGGCACTGCCAAGTCTGCCAAAGAAGAAATGCAAACTAACATAAAATCAATTGCAAAAATGGGTTTCTCTTAGCAACTGTAATTTGTTCTTCTTGTCTAGGTCCACTATGTAGTGTATGTGTCAATCGCTTTGGCTGTCGCCCTGTCATGCTGGTGGGTGGCCTCTTTGCCTCAATGGGGATGGTCATAGCCTCCTTCTGCACAAGCATCGTTCAGGTCTATCTAACTGCAGGTGTGATTACTGGTAAGTAGTGTGCATGGTTGAAAATGAGTTAGCTAATGTCTGAGCTTCAGGCTTAAGTTTTGTGTAAGTGACAAATATCTCAATCACTGGGATCATCCGAATGGGCTTTTATAAAGATGGCAGAGAAATCTGGAATTAAACTGCCATTTATTTGGTTTTATGAATGTTAATTTTTCTCCTATGTTTAACAGCCACTGCTGTAGTGACTGTAGTGTACCCATAGAGTACGCGAATGTTATGGAGGAAGAAGAATTTTAAGAGAACATTTTTTAGAAATGTTCTCTTAAAATTCTTTTGTCCACTTGAAATAAAACTCTCATAAGTCATGGATCAGAAAAATTGTAATTAGAATTTTTAAAATAGGGATAATGTAGGCCAGTATTCATTTGTGTGGGCCCTCTGTTACAGGTTTGGGTCTGGCACTGAACTTTCAGCCTTCACTCATCATGTTAAACCGTTACTTTGACAAACGCCGGCCCTTGGCCAATGGACTGTCTGCTGCTGGGAGCCCAGTGTTCCTCTGTGCTCTCTCACCCCTGGGGCAGATACTGCAACACGAGTATGGCTGGAGAGGAGGATTCCTTATACTGGGTGGGATGCTGCTCAACTGCTGTGTATGTGGGGCATTAATGAGACCTTTGGAGCCACCCAAAAAGTCTGAAGCTACCAAAGAACCAGCTGAGAAGAAAGCAAAGAAAAAACTTCTGGACTTCAGTGTGTTTAAAGACGGTGGTTTTGTAATCTACACGCTAGCAGCATCTATCATGGTGCTTGGCCTCTTTGTTCCCCCAGTTTTTGTCGTGAGTTATGCCAAGGATTTAGGGTATCAAGATACCAAAGCAGCTTTCCTTCTGACTATTCTGGGATTCATTGATATCTTTGCTCGGCCTATTTGTGGAATGGTAGCTGGTCTTAAGTGGGTTAGACCACGCTGTGTCTACCTCTTCAGTTTTGCTATGATTTTCAACGGCTTTACAGATCTCATGGGTTCTATGTCTGTTGATTACGGTGGCCTGGTGGTCTTTTGCATTTTCTTTGGCATTTCTTACGGAATGGTAGGTGCTCTTCAGTTTGAAGTTCTCATGGCTATTGTTGGTACTCAGAAGTTTTCCAGTGCTATTGGTTTAGTGCTCCTGGCAGAAGCTATGGCTGTTCTAATTGGTCCACCATCAGCAGGTAGGTATTCCATTTACTTCAGTATTCAAAATCACATGCATTGCATCCATTTACACACATGGTACGATAAGGGAGCAGAGAAAAAGACATGGTAACATGAATCACTTTAGAAGTGCATGTTCTGCTAATGTTGCACATGCTTCAATGACTTTCTGCAGTTACAATCTGAAATAGTCCAAGACAGGGTGGGATGAATCTTTTCCTTCTTGGATCTGTTTCAAGATTGGTTGCCATCTGGAGATGCTGCTCTTTCTCCACTGAAAGCCTACAACGGACCTGTTATTAGCTGACGGCTAATATTGTACGAAATGAGTTTTACATACACATTGAATAACTTTTGTGAAGTTCAGACCTTTCTGGAGGTGGGACTCAGAATACGAAACTCGTTACTCTTCTTTGGGAAGTACTGGGATAGATTCTATGTAGGAAGGAGGAGGAAAACAGTATCTTACAAGTACTATAAAACTGGACTGCTGAAAGGAAGGTAGACTGCTTCTATTGCACGTCTCAGAACCCCAAAATAAGGGGACATTACAAAATAGCCAAATTCATTAATTTGAATTCTAAATTGAAAATTAATTACTAATCAAAGAAGAAAAGTTTTGCAGAACCTGAACTTAAAATATCCTCGCAACCCAAACCCTACCAGTTTACTGTCATAAAATGTTTACTATTTATATCAGACACTAAGGAGCATCCAAGTATCTTGACTGTGACAGAACTCCTCATAGAAAAAAACAGTTCCCTGCACTAATCATCAGCTTTGGAGAGGTACTTTGTTCATGTCCCAGTCCCGTTCTTTCACCTCCACCAAATCCTGTGAAAATTTAACTTGCCTATAGCATCAGAATTGGTTGGTTACTCCAGACCGACTATTAAATAAGATTTGCCTTTTAAGCAGACAGGGCACTGCCCATATAGGCAAGAAAATGAGATTGTGAGCAAGAAGCGGGCGGTGAGGCCGGTCCCGGCCCCGGGCGGGCAGACGTGGCAGCTGGCTCGGCTCCTGCCGGG
>NW_008621960.1:0-5140 GCF_000691845.1 Merops nubicus
CTGCGGCGCTGACCCAAACCGGGATGCAAGGATTTCGAGATTTAACTAATTTGTTACCCCACCCCACCCCCCTCCCCTCCCCGGTTTTATTGACTGGAGCTGGGGCTGGCAGACCTGGGCACAAGCAGGGATGCTGGCGCTGAATTTGACATAGCAGTTGGGCAGGGTAGTTTTCAAGAGACGTGGAGAGGAATTTGCAGCAGAAATAATAAGTTTCTCTGTGGTCGCCTGATTAATTAAAAAATAATGTGCATTGGCAAACAGTCCTAAGCAGTAATCTGTAGCAATCCTAAACAGTAACAGGTTTGGTTTTGGGTTTTGGCTTGTTATATTTTTTCCTTGTCCTTTTCTCAGAAAATTCAAAATACCCAAGTATTGCCTTTGTAAATCCACACAGAGTCCTCAGCGTTGCGGAGTGTTCACTGCTTAATGAATGTTTGTAAAGAGATTTTCTTTCCCACTGAATGTCAGTGGGAGCAGCCAGACAGAGCTCAGGGAGTCAGGTCACCCGCTCCTTTTCTTTTTGAAAGAAAGGAGCAGAATCACTTTAGCAGCACTGCTGTGTTGATGTAGTGCACAGGATGACGTTCTCTGCTGATACTGTTGTTCAGGTGAAGTGTGCTTCTGGAGTTTTATGATTTTGAGCGTGAAACTGGAGAAGCAGATAAGAAAAACATGCAGCAGTCTCTCCATGAGCAATACAAGATGTTCTGTTGTGACTTTTTAATGCCCCATAATGGACCCCAGGGGGTTTGGTTTCATTTTTGTAATTTGTTTTCATTCTGGTATATCAACATATTTATTTCAGTTACATATGCTATTTATAGAGCATGTCTTTCAACTGGTGCATTTTTTATTTACTCATTTCCTTCTCACATTGTGTGTTTGTAATAGATTGCATGCTGAGATATTTCAGTGGTGCTGCTGTTTAACTTACGGAGATGTGCATTTTGGGCCACTTAGATACATGTAGGGAACCGTGGCTGTGCATTTTAATATTGTTTCCGGCAAGGGGACCTTTAAAGGCACAGAACATTTTCAGATGTACATATAATGCTAAACTGAACTTGGTGAAAAGGAAAAATACAAGTAACTTCATCATTTTCTATGGTAAACTAATCATAAATCCGCAACTGAAGTTATAAAGCAAATTCAGAATTTGAAATCAGCCCTGCATCAAGGCATAAAAACTCCCCATGCAAACACTCACATTTGCAGGTATTCTGCCATCCATATCAGAATGTGGGATGGTACAACAGCGTAAGGATCTGTCCTGAAAAAAGTGATGTGCAAATTCCTGCCTTCAGTTATTATCAATATGCTACCTGAGCTCAGTAAGATGCTTTCCAGTGCATAAAGTTAAGCAGATGTCCACGTCTTTGCAGAATCAGGATCTACATGGGCAAGTTTGTAGGTAGCCATACATACAGAATAATCTGGTGTGGCAGAAAGTCATGGCCTGAGGGCTGCATAAAGATTATAGAGATTGAAAGAATACTTTGGACTTTTATGCGCTTATGAAGAATTTTTTTTAGTTAAAACTGAACACCTTTTGTTTTAAAGTGCACAACAGTAAAGACAATGGTTCTTCAAAAGTTATGGATGTACCTTCATAAATGGATGTAGAATTATCAACTGAATTACTGGAGAAAAAAAGTCTAACTGTTGAAAGATAAAATAAATATTTGTCTTATAGCCAGGCTTTATGTAATTGACTAGAACTCATGGGACACAGAGTCCTGCCTGATTTATTTTATTTTTTTCCTCAGAAAAGTTTAAACATGACACAGTTGGACCAAAGGCACTATATATTTTGGGTTGTGTTTTGCTGTTGAAAAATATTGCATTTTGAAGAAAACTTTATGTTAAGGTCTACATGGAATAATATCAGAAAAATTAATTACTTGTGGGCCAAAGTTCTACTAAGAAAATATTTGCATTGGTGGTCCAGATACTGATTTTTGTAGGTATCAACTCTTGTTCCCTGTCATACAATTACTTCCTGGAAAATATTGATTTTAAGAAAAAAAAAATCTAAACCTGCCATGATATTAAAATACTTTCCAAATAGAGAAATTTAGTGATGTTTATAGGAAATTTCAGCTCCCTCAGGAAGCTTTTCCTTTCCGTGCTCAATAGGAAAAAAAGTTTTGTGTTAAGGCTTTTGCCACAAAATAGAGGGCTTAGAACTATCAAGTTTAATAAAAAGGTATCACTCATACTATAAAGTATTTTAAATGAAACAAACTTTCAGCAAAACTCTGGCGTTTTATGGAAATGAAGGATCTTTTCTAGGTATTTTGACTACAGGGACACGGAGCCTTCACACTGCTCAGTCTACTACAGCTGTGACTGGAAGAACCCCTGCCTGTGACAGTGGCCAGACACTTCATGGAGAGTTACACCTTGGCCTTTTAGTAACAACATAATGCAGTTTTTCTGTGTCTTAAGTCTAACTCTGAATCTTGATAGGTTTACTGTTGTATCTTCAGATGGCTTTGCTAGCTCTGTAAACACCCAATTATTATTAGATACTACTTAAGGTAGCTTTTTGTCTTCAAGCACTAACCTCAAAGACATATAAGACACCTTGTCTTTTTCAAGAAAGCAAATATAAATACTTGACTTCCTATGACCAACAGTTTCAAAATAATAAAAGCTGATCATTCAGATGTTTTATTTTTGTAGGCTAATAAAAATGTAATATTGGCTTTGCTCTCATTGTGATAGTCATCTGCTGAGGTTAACTTAATACCTAATACTGTCTGCCACCAGACCTATTCTTTTGAAACTGTATTTGGTGAGTATACTGAACACCGCATAAATTTATATATGAATATTTTAAGACAGGAAATTGTTCATCTATAATAAACATATGATAATCAAGAGTAATTTATAAAAGGTATCAAAAGAATCTAATTAGAAGTCCTATAATTACTATAACTGACTGTGCAATATTTTTTATTTAATCTTGAGATCAAAGTTAACCCTTGACAGCCTTAATTTGGGATACTACTTGGTAATATGCTGCTTGTCTTTCCATCACTAAAATATCAAGTTTCAGCAGAAGATGGATTTTCAAGTAATTGAATGTCTTAAGTTAGCTGTAAATTGTTTTAACTGGAGAGGTTTTGTATATAGCACTAAGTACGATGTAAGTACCAACAGTGTTGAGCTGTATGGGCAGGACAAAAAGGAGAATTATACTGCATAAATTAACATGAATCCATCTGGAAATAATACTCTAAATGCAAACCCAAAGTGTGAGGAAACATGAGGAATTTAGAAAGCTATAATTCCAGAATTTGAAGATGACAGTAAGGAATCAAATATTCCTATGAATATAGTTTATCATGAGGATAGCTGTCACATGGAGAGGATACAGAGAATGACAACAGTACTTGTAAAAGACCACCTAGATTGATTCATCAGGGAGGATGAAAAATACAAAATATTTAGAAGTTTTCTACCTCAAGCACACAGCCTCACAGGGCTAGACGTTGGGGCATCATCTCCCTTCCCCGAAGCTGCGTCAATTATATCCATGTATTTCCTAATGGGTTATTTAAATAAATAACTAATGTTTGTAAGACCCCATTGATAGAGGCTCCAGGACCTACTCAGTCCACAGTTATCTCTAGCACTTTTCTGTCCTCCTTGTTTTTAAAATGCCCCCCATGTGTCTTCCTTGTAGATTAAGCCCACTACCCTTCATTTTGCAAATCAGATTATTCCCTCCCATTTTGCAACAGCACTTGTATGAGATCATCCTCTCTTTCAAATTGACAAACAATTTGAAACAACCATCTTTCACAGAGGTTTAGTTGATTTCTGATCTCTTATTGATTTACAATGATCTTTGATCTAGAAAATAAAGCTAACAAAATGAATGCGATGGTGAATGGTTGTCATTTTGAGTAACTAGAGCTTGAACCATAAATTGATTTAGTGCAAGATCTTGAAAGAACAGCCTCAGTGCTTTCAATCTTTCATCAGGGCAAGGTTCTCTGTATTTTTTTAGTAAGAAAAAATACAATGATAATGTTTTTATTTCAATCCATGAAGTCACTTCAGAATGGTAGGTTCACAGTGAGTGTTTCACCTAACAGTGATTCTTGTCAAACATGCCAGCGCTTTGTCTTTCACTTCAGAATTTCACAAGCTCTTCTGGAGGAAGGGTCCTGAGTCAGGACTTCAGCTCAGGAAGGTTTTAGATAATGCAGCACAGAGTTCCTCTTGGTCTGATTTCAGGCTGTGTGTTTTCATGGGACTATAATAGTTCATATGTGGGTGAAATAAATTACCAGAGTTGTTAGCCTTATGCAAGCAAATCATCTCTGCATGTATCCTCCTGCAGCTAGTTTAAATGCTTATGGAAGGATTGCTATTGTTTCATTAGCCTTTATTTACTAACAAAGGTGGTTTTTCTATGTAATATTCACATCTGAAACATCTGTCCAATTTGTTGCCTTCATTAATGAAATGAGAAAGCACTGACAATCAGAATAGCTGTTGTTACTGTGATTTAAAAATACAGTCCTGAGGGTAAGCAAAGTTCTGATAAAGAAATCTTGAGGTTTTGCAGTTGGAGATGAATTGGATTTTTGTATTTGCATAGAAAACCCCCCCTATGGTTTATAGGAAGGGCTTCTATAGGTACATTAACCAGAAGAGGAAGGTTAAAGAAGGCATCCCCTCCCTGAAGAACAGCAATGGGGAATTAGTGACAACAGATGAGGAGAAGGCCGAGGTCCTGAACAAGTTTTTTGTCTCAGTCTTCAATGGCAACTTTTCTCCTCACAGCTCTCAAGTGGATGGTCCGTGAGACAGGGACCTGCAAGACAAAGTCCCTTCCACAGTCAATGAAGACAAGGTTCTTGAATGTCTGAGGAACCTTAACATTCACAAGTCCATGGGGCCTGATGAGATGCACCCCAGAGTACTAAAGGAATTGGCTGATGCGGTTGCCAAGTCACTGTGCATAATATTTGAAAAGTCCTGGCAGTCAGATGAGGTCCTTGGTGACTGGAAGAAAAGAAACATCACCCCTATTTCTAAAAAGGGTAAAAAGGAAGACCCTGGGAACTACCGCCCTGTCAGCCTCACCTCTGTGCCTGGGAAGATCATGGAACAGATCCTC
>NW_008621961.1:0-4780 GCF_000691845.1 Merops nubicus
CATCCACGGTTTCTTGGAGCTCCTGAAACTGCACGGAGGAGCCCCAAGGTCCCCACCGAAAGTGCTGGCTTAAACGCGGGTGACCATGCTGAAGCGAGCCCCGGTGCCAAAGCCTTAAGAGAGGGTTGGCGCTCCCGATGTGAAATCCTGCTCTCCCAGACCCTGCCTGGCTTGCTCCAGGTGCTTCTGCCTGTTCTGCTCCAACTGTGGGTCCTGAGCACAGCGATACTGGTGCCTGGTGCATTTACTGCTCTGCCACGAGCAAAGCAAGGCTGGCGATTACAGCAGAGGGCAAGTGGAAGGCACAGCAATGAAGCCACAGCTCTGCCTCTGGGGGGTACACTGGGGGAACCTGCAAGTGTCCTTGCAGGGGGGCTCTAAGCTCAGCCATCCTACCTTTCATTCTGCATCATACTTTATCAGCCGAGTGGAAACTCTGCAATGCTCCCTTTCATTTTGCTCCAGTACTGGAACCATCTGAGTTCCAGCTTTGCCTGTTTGTGCAGGGTACTCACAGCTTCTGAGCGGGCACATGAAGCAACACGCAGCACCCTTGGAATCTTGGCAGAACCACTAGAAAGCATAAAGGGTCAGGATACTCTGAGAAGGATTAACACTGCAAGTCCTTCATGTCAGATTGCAGCCAGGCAGCTTTCCTCCTTCCACTGCCTTTAAATCTCTGAAAACTAGTAGCACAGGGCCCTAGAGTAACTTCTGTGTTGTTGCTTGGGAAGCATGGGTGACAAGAAACAGGCTGATATGCTTCCCAGTCCCACACACAAACCAGCCTTACAGACAGGTTTGCAGAACACCTCAAGCAAACAGGCAGCAAGTCCAATGGCCACTACCAGAGGCAACAGACTACCCAGTCCAAACAGCCAGGATTAGTCACAACTCTCCAGAGACAGTTTATTTTGTAAAGAGGGAAGAGGAATCTGTCATGCCTATAGGGTCACACCCTGCTACCAGCCAAAAGCCCAGCACTAAAAACACTTGTAACATTACGAGCACCTTTGGCAGTCTGCATTGACACCAAAATCCTTTTCCTCCATCACCTGCCTGTCTAGGATTTCTCAGGAGACAATAAACCCATCTTTAAGGTCCTCCTTCTACCAGCACTCCCCCAGTACACCTCAAGGTAGAACACATTATGACAGTAATCCACCCAAACCCATCCCACCCACTCCAGCCTGCTGCTCCCACTGCAGCCCCGTAGAGGTGGTAGGGGCAGCTTGCACATTTTGTCTTGCTCTCTGGCTTGGGACAGGACTTGGGCTCTGGGAGACAAGTCAAGACAAGGAAGGCACAGCAGGGACATTGGCCATAAAGAAAGAAATCACAGAAAGCAGCAGAGACAATCTTCTCTTTGCTGTTTCTGGGGCTGGCTACCCATACGATGCCCGAAGGAGAGGTTAACCACCTCTCTGGTCCACAGGCTGTCACCCACCTTCTGTCCTAACAGTGTTAGTCCCTTCTGCCCTTCGAGCCCACAAGGCTCACCCATCCCTTTCCCCAGTGGGCCCAGGGAAGAGCTGTCTGGGAGCGTTTTCTACCCACGGAGAGCATGGAGGGGTGTCGGAGGGAAAAGGGAGCACTCCCCACCCCAGCACATGCCCAGCCACCCCAGGCCAGACTAGAAGCAAGGTGACAGTGAAAGCAGTTTGTGGTTCCCCAAACCAGACATAGCACAGAGCAGGGACAAGTGACAAATCAGCTAAAGAGAGAAATGGAGTGTGGTCCAGAGGTTCACACCATCTGTCTCACAAAGTCAAGGCAGATGGGAGATGGGGCTGAGGCACTTTGGTCCCTTCTGAGACACGCCCCAGGGCCCAGCCCCTAGCAGAGTGTGCAGCTCTGCATTCCTGTGGCAGCATCTGCTCCAGCTGACAAAGGCTGCAACAAAGCAAACGCAAGACGGGGCGAGAGGGATCCAGGCCTGGTTCCAACCTCTGCAATCAAAAGGCATGCTGAAACTTCTTTTAAAATCCTGTTAGAAACCATTTCTGCACGGGACACCATGAGCACTGCCCAAGGCCTAGGATCAAGGCTTCTGGACAGATTATGCCCCTGATGAAGCACCACCCCTGCCCGACAGAGAACAGCAATGCCAGGGACAGTCTGCACCGACCCGCTGCGGGCTGGGGACCCTCTTCTGCAGCACTGCACTGCCCCACAGCTGCTGCAAGCCAGGAGTCGGGCATGGGGGACACCAACGTTCAGAGTGAGCCATTCTCCTTAGCAAAACAGGAAGGGCATGGAGGAGGGTGATATTCAGTACAGCCAGACTACAGGAATCTGCTCAGTTCTTCTTGCTGCTGGGGCTCTTATTGGTGAACAGACTGACTTTGTTGGCAGCTGCCACAGACAGAGAAGGAGACTCCAGCTTCACCTTGTCCAACAAAGTCTTCTTGATGGCTGCTGGGGAGATCTTCTCTTGGTCTGCCAAATGCTGCAGCTCCCTGCAATGGAGTGGTGGGAGAGAAAGACATAGCAAAAGGAAGAGATGGGGTGGGGGGGAAGTTTTGCAGGCTCGTAAGGACTTCCTAGGTGCCCACCTTGTCCGGATGCAGGAAGCCTCCACAGCATTGATTAGGAGTGACCGAAAGCCTCCACTCTCCAGGAAGTGCAGGGCATGGATGGTGGCTCCCCCAGGAGAGCAGACATTGTCCTTCAGCTGACCGGGATGCTGCTCAGACTCCAACAGCATTTTGGCAGCACCCTGTAGCAAGGAAGAGAAAACAGCTGCCAAAGCTCAGACTGAGGGACCAACTGTCAAATACTCGTGTTCTCCACTGCACAGAGCAGCACCCAACACTCACAGTGGGCAAAAGTGAGCTCCTGCACAAGAGCCGTTAGCAGGCTGCCAAAACACTTTTCAGAGCTGAAAAAGCCTGCAGAGGAGCCACAGTTCCCCAGGGCCCAGCTCCCACACCACCAGCAGTGCCAGCAGAGCGCTGCGGGCACCTCCCACACCCCCTCACCGGGAACCTGTCTGCACTCAAACCAGACACGTTTCTTAAAGCAGGATCAGTGAGAGGACAGATGTTCAGAACAACCTGCACGGAGCAGGCACAGGCTGAAGTGTGCTCTGGAGGAGTCAGTACTGACCAGCAAAGCCTGTGCTCCAAGTCGGACAGCCAGCCGGCGGGGCAGTCCCATTTTCACCCCCCCGTCCGCCAGAGCGTCCAGGGCAGTAAACGCCTGAGGCCAGAGAGAGGAAGAGGGTGACTGGCAGTCTCTGCTCCAAGACTGACAGTCACAGGGAGAGAATCCAAGGCTCCAGGATCACACTGTGACTCCTATCGCATACAGACCTGACAAAAGCCTCCCCCTTTACTGCACAGGTGCCGTGCCAGGCTTCCCTCCCACAAAGCCCAGCTCGGGAGCCAAGGGAATGGGAGAGGCTCAGCTCCTGGGTCATACTAACCACCAGCCCACGTCTTGCAACACAGACGTGTAGACACTGCACGCTTGCTATGAACTTCAGACTCATCTGACTGGCAGTGGACTTGTGCTGTTGACCCAAACTAGTTATAAGCTGTGTCCCTGGATTACATGCCCCATCACAAACCGAGCGATGGGAAAACCCAGACGTGACAAATGGATGTTGCACAGATTCCACCACGTACAGAGTCTGCTGCCCTCACCAAGCCCGTCCCAAGTTGAGGAAGCAGCACATACATACGCAGGGCCACTGCCACTGAGCCCTGTCACAGCGTCTATCAGGTCCTCCTCCACTTCGGTGCAGAAGCCTACGCTGGCCATCAGCTGCTCCACGAGCTTCCCATCCTCCACATCCGCGTGGGTCCCGGTGGCATAGACTGTAGCACCTTCCCGGACAATCACAGGGGTGTTGGTCATGCACCTGATCACTTTTGGTGTGGGGCAGAAGGTAGAGAGTTTCTTAGGGCAGAAAATGATTTAAGATAGAAAGAAAGAAGGAAAGGAGAAAGGAAGAGAGAAAACGAGCTTTAGTGGATACCTGGCATATCAAACGGGCTGTCTAGGAAGGGACTCCCCAGGGGCAAGAATGATGGGAGCAGGGGAAAAAAAAAAACACTCCTGTATTCCAAACTCCCCACTCTGGGGAGCCAAAAAAAAAAAGCAGCCAAAACTTAAACACAGAGTCGTTAGCAATATCAGCAAACAGGCAGCTGGGCAGAGCTGCTGTTAGGAGCAGTACCCGGAATGCTTCATTCCCACATTAACTCACACGTCTCCAAAACAGATCATGCAAATAGCACAAAACCTGCAGAAACTCTGAGGAGAGGACCCACCTCTGTTAAGACAAAAAGGACCTGACAGCACCTTGGCTAACAAAAGAGCCAGCATAAGGACTCGTAGCTGTTTCTGATGAGGACAGGCAAAGACGACCCAAAGCAATTGGTCGGCTGCAGCACGAGTTTAACCCCGGTGAGCACAAGTGGGGCCGCCCCCGGCACCAGCGCCTGGCGGGTTGGAGGAGAGCGACCAGCTCCAGCAGGTGCTGCCCTGCGGCAGAAACCCTCCAGGCACCGGGGTCCTACGGCGTGACCCCAGCAGGCTGCGGGCCCCAGCCCGGACCTCGCTGCCTCTCACCTTCTCGATGGAGCTAATGGTGACGCCGGCCGCGCAGGAGACCACGATGTGGCGGGGCTCGATGTCGGGGCCCACCTCCTCCAGGATGAAGGGGATGATGGGGGGCTTCACGGCCAGGAAGAGAACATCGCTGTTCTTCACCGTGTCTTTGTTGCTCACCGTGAAGTTCACGCCTATTTTCTGCAGCGGGTGGAGAGAAACG
>NW_008621962.1:0-12567 GCF_000691845.1 Merops nubicus
CCCAGCTCGTCCCCTCGCCTCGCACTCCTCTGCCCTCTGCCTCGTTAACGGTCCGAGCTCGGGCACGAGGAGCGTTCCTCCGTTAGGCACAGGATTGCTGCTTTGGAGGGGAGGTGGTAGAAGAATTGAATTTGAAGTGTGACTTTGTCCTCGGTGTGTGAGGAAATTGGAGGTGTTAAATTCTTCGTGTTGAATCTGGAGGCTCTGGGTCAGCTACACGGAACTGCAGGGCTAAAGCAGGCTGTAACAAATGGAAGAGTTCATACAAATTAGGAGAAATTACATTATCCAGTTGATAATTTCAGGCAGAGATTATTTCGACGAGGAAAAAAACAAAAAGGGATTTTGAAGTAGGAGTTGATTTACTTAGTCCCTTATTGTGTAGCTTGGAGACTAACTGTAATTTTTCGATGTGCTTGTGTGTACTTGGGGCCTGCTTGGCTGTGACTGGAGACGTGCCCAAGCCACCTCTGAATTGCCTCGGAGGCACCAGAGGTCAGCGGGAACCCATAGTTCTCATTTCCTAAGCAGAGAATCTGATGTGACTTAAATGTAGACATAATGTGACTGAAGTGAAGGGCTTTTTCTTTTTTTTTTTTTAAGTAACATTTCTTGTCATATCTGGGCCATAGTTTTTGGGTTTTTTTTAAGTTTATTTAAAGCGTGTTTATAAGTGATGTAAACTCTGATCCTAAAAGCATCTCTCCAGACCATTCTGTATAATTACCACAGACAAAGTCGTGGTCTCTGGCCTTGGGGGGGTTTATATGGGCTTCTCTGCTGCATAACACACTAAGTTAGCTCCTTGTATTAATAGCAGTTTCCTCTGCTGGTACTGGAAGATATTTTTAATTCTCACATAGTATTTTTTTTTTACCAAAGTAATGCCTAAAGAAAATGCATTGAGAAGTCTGGTTTGGTAGGCACAAACAGGTACATTGTCCGTATTTAACACTGAGGTGTTTTGGTTTTTTACATGAAAACACAGAATTCCACTCTAAAAGCAAGGAGAGTTTTTGAATAATTGCCTTTGTTTAGATCCAAAGATAGAATTTCACAATTCACAACTAGATAGTAGCAAAACTTCCATGCAGAAAAAAAAATCACAGGAGTAATAGGGTTTTACTAATTACTGAGTCAAGAGATGTCATTAATTGAAAATTATATAATGACACATTTTATGTGTAGCAAAGAGACAGTGAAGATGTGAAATATATATGGTTTCCTTTCTTCAAAACTTAAAAAAAAGACAAGGGGGGGAAATCACCGTTGTGATCCTTACAGCTTTTTCCACTTTAAAAGGTCTGAAGAACAAACCAGAGCAGGGAAACAGTAATTTTTGATCCCCACAGCAGAGCAATAACTAGAATTGGGTCCCCCTAAATGCCGGCGAACGTGCTGCAGGTGAGGTATGAAAGACTGCAAAGGTGAAGCCACAGATCACCTACTCTAGACAAACATACAAGTCAAAGGCAGAAATAAGCTTTCATTTTTTTAATAGAAGAAAACAACATCTTCAGCCACTGGAAGACTGTAATTGGGCTGTGCGACTCACAGCGCGGAAGCTTTTGTAAGAAAACATTTCAGAAACCCCATTCTCCCTTGTAAAACTTTGAGTTGTAGCAAGGAACAGCACCAAAAAAAAGAAATATGACCCCCAGACGGTCAGAAAGTTCGGAGCTTGTACAACTGTCTCATTTACTCACCCAACACAAGCTTTTCTTCACAGCCCCATCCACAGATTGCTTTGAGTCGTGAAGGGTCGTTCTCTGAAGTTAGATGCAAGGTGTGTATCCAGGAGCAGGCAGCTCTGAGCTTGGCTTTCCACTGGGATCATCTCCGTGGGCAGTTCATGGGGACTGTGGCAAGGGACTCCAGCTGGAAGTTCCAACACCCAGAATTTACCCATTTCTGGAGTTCTTCTCCTTGCAGAACTGCCCCTTGTCCCCTCATGGCTTTGGGATTGGATCTGCAGAGAGATCACTTTATAAGGCTGCAAGTTTAATGGGAAAAGAGATGGATAATGGGAAAACAATGTAACTTGCTTTCAAGGTTTAAACCCACTTTAACAAACCCAGCTCCACGGGAGTTTGTAGCACCATGCTGGGTAGTGCATCTTTCTATGTTCTGTCTTCCCATTATTTTAAGTTCCATGGAAAATTAAAATGGAAAACTCATTTTACAGGGCTTAGAGAACTCAAGCTGGTATTGAGTTAGATCCCTGGTTATAACTGAAAGAAATTAATATAAATGTCTTGTCAGTGGTGCCCAGTGACAGGACAAGGGGCAACGGGCACCAACTGGAACCCAGGAGGTGCCACCTGAGCAGGAGGAGAAACTTCTTTGGTGTGAGGGTGGAGCCTGGAGCAGCTGCCCAGAGAGGCTGTGGAGTCTCCTGCTCTGGAGAGATCCCAAACCCACCTGGCTGTGACCCTGGGTGACCTGCTGTGGGTGAGCTGCTGGAGCAGGGGAGCTGGACGAGGTGATCTCCAGAGATCCCTTCCAACACCTGCCATGCTGGGGTTCTGTGTGGTTTTGTCTGTTTTTATCAGAACCTCATCTTCGGAACTAGTGAGTCCCTGTAGTAGGCACTGTACATAGTGTTCCCACTGGAACATTTCAGTGAGACTTTCCAGAGGGGGTTTAATCCTTTTTCTTTTTGCCTCTCATAGGGTATGCTGCTAAAGCGAAGTGGCAAGTCGTTGAATAAAGAGTGGAAGAAGAAATACGTGACGCTGTGTGACAACGGCGTGCTGACCTACCACCCCAGCCTGCACGTAAGTACAGCGGCCCCTGGGGGCTCCACAGCACCAGGCCCTGTAAAGCAACACCAGCAGCTTCAGCCTGAGGAGTTTTCATTGAGCCCTCTTTGGTGGAGGAGCTTCTTTCTCCCTCTTCACTGCCCTCCCTCTCAAAAAGGCGTAATCTGAAATAAAATCCCCTGGTGCAAGCCTGAGTGTGCAGTCAGGTTCCTCTGAATCCCCTGGCACGGGGGCTTCCTTGCATCCCAAGAGGCACGTGGAGCCGTTAGAGCCTTTATTTGGTGCTGGTGCTTGTGTGGACTGCCTGTTAATCCCAGGATTAAAAACCAGATGCATTTTGTAAGGCAAGGTGTCCCAGATGCAGTAAAGAGGAAAGTTTCTACTGTTTGTCAGTGTGCAGTGGTGATGGTTTATTCACAAGTAATTCTGAGCAACCTTTTGAAAATGGCATAGCTATTAAAATAGGTGCCATAAAACTTTTCCATGTTATGGCATCTATCGCTGTCTCTGCCCAAGGATCCTGTCTGCCCCTCAGTGTACGTAGTGCAGCCCCCAGGTGTGGTGTTGGGGCTGGAAGGAGCACAGGGATCTGACCTGGAACTAGCCCACGCCATCTGCCTGACCACGCCAGCAGGAGGATTTGTCACAGCTCATTCCATGACAGAGCCAACGTGGAGAATCCAGATCTTGAAACTCCCAAGGGATTCCCAGCTCCTTCACTTGCTCTGTAGTGCAGGCAACAATGAAATACCAAAAAAAAAAAAAAAAACACAACATGGTGTGACCCTCACCAAGATATTTAGAATAATATGTGGTCTTATACTCTGTTATCATACCTCCTATGGAAATCAGAGGGTAGCTGGTTGTAACATTTTCAGGGCCAGTTGTTCCTAAACCTGTTGGTGTAATGTTGACCTCCTGGGTGGTTTTTCATCAAGGAGTGAAAAATCAAGGTTTTGATCAGATGCATTTCTGTAGATATGCTCTGGGCCTTATAGACCTGCATGTGGGACTCACAGGAAACTTCTGCTTTAGATGGGTGGTGTCTGAGGAGCGTGGCCACGCTGATGCTGTGCCTGCACTAGCTTGCTGCTGCTTGTCTGCTGAATATTAGCACTTCCTCTGGCTTGTCACAAGATTTTACAGTCTCAGATCTTGCCATAATAATGCTTTGCTGTAGTTTCTGATGTTACACCCATTCCTCTTAAAAATTATTTACTAAGGTGACGACCACCTTCAAGGCATTGCTGCTTTCCATCAGAAATCTTGTCCCTCAGCCACTGTGTTCTGGAGCGAGGTTTTCACTGTCCCTTTCTGTGAAACTGCACAAGTCTGCCTGTCGTCTTCAGCCACTCCTAGTGCCTTTAAATCTGGGGAACTCTGCCATGAAGTAGTCCCAGAATACCTGACCTGTGTGTTGGTGTTGCTCACAGAAGGGTGGCACGGGTACCGCATGCCTTTGAGGCAGCCCCCATGGAGCTCCCATGTGAGTTTCCCTTGGATTGTGTTGGCCAACCATGGGTTATCAAGGGAGGAGGAGGCCAGCTGCCATTGTCTGCACCCAGGTCCCTTCCTGGCTTTGTGGAAGTGCTCTATTGTTCCTGGTGGAGGCTGTGCACGTGTTGGGTTTTCATTGCCTCTTGCACACAATAGAGTGCTTCTTCTCTGTAGGCTTCCCTGGAGCTGCTCAGTCTCCCCCAGAGTGAGAATCCATTGAGATTAGAGGTAATTACTTTGAGATTAGAGGTAAATCCATTGGAGATTAGAGAGAATCCATTTAAAGAAGAAGTAATTACTACCCTGTAATTGTTTCCCTCTATCCCCCACTGTGCCCCCCCACCCCAAGAAGGAAGTGCACAGCTCTGTATCTCCATTTGCACAGACCTCGTGTGGATCAGAGGGGTTTGTAACGTGCTGTGGGCGTGGGCAGGTGATGGTGATGGTGATGGTGAGGGAGCGTGCTCGGCGCCTAGCTGGCAGGAAGCTGCTGGGGAGAACCTTGCACTCGTTCAGGGGCTTCTGGAGACACTCTGGGAACTTCTAGGGCTGTGCTCATTCATGTTAAAATCTTCCTGTGACATGATTCGTATTATAAGCAATGCTGGTTTAATGTCTGATTTCTGTTGTCTTGAGCCTTCAAATGGACCAACAGACCATTTATCCTCAATTAGCTCTTGTTAGTAAACCCTGCGGAGCGTTCGTCGTCCGTCAGGCAGTGGTGTGTGAGTAGCATCTTCTCTGGCCCCTGCAAGACACTGTGGGAGGGAGAGGCAGGACCAGGTACAAAACTTTGTAGGCAGGAAAATGTGAATTTCCTCTCGTGTATTGCCAGGTGAGTGGATTTTCAGCTAACCAGGAGTGTGATGATGTGTTTCTGGTTCAGTTTCATAGTTTTTGTTTATCTGTAAGTATTGGTTTTTTTTCACCAAAGCCAAAGAAACTGATGGACTTGTAACACGTTGCTGTTTGGGATAAGTTCTTACCTTGTGTTGAAAAACAAGGACCTTATTCTTACCAACCTTCTGATTAAATAGCTTTGAAGAAAATAATTGTTGTTAACCATCTAAAGTCAGTTTTCTAAACTCATACGAAGCCTGGCTCTGACATGACCTATTGTTAGATTTGGGTTCTCTCAAGTACACAGGTCATTATGGTTATACTAAATTTTGCAGTTGTAATTCTGTGAAGCAAAAGGTGGGCTGGCCTCTAGTGGTGACAGAAGAAGTAAAGTTACAAGAAAATTCAGTGTTTCCAGATCGTGGTTTGAGCAGAATACAACACTGGCATTGGTATCGGAACCTACTATGCTATTTAATGGCTGATAGTGAGCTCTGTGTTCAATATTGCTTGAGATCTGGTCTGCAGTGGAGCAGTTGTCTCTCTCAGATGTGTTCAGGGGAGGCTCAAGCATGGAGGAAGTGCTTTTAGTATAGAAAATGTGTCCGTATTGCAGAAATCAGTACTGTTGTCCTCCTTGAAAGAACTGGCTTTAAAATGAAAGACTTTGGGGTGGGGGGTGAAAAATCAGCTTAGTCCCTTTCTTGTGGAGGAGGTGTCCCTGGCAGGGTCGGGCCTGTTTGCCAGGGCAGCGTGTTGCAATGGCTGCTGCACTGTGCCAGCTGAAGGAGTAACCACCGGTGCCACCAGGTTGACGTTTGACAGAATAGCTAAATTCATCTTCTTTCTTTTCAAGGAAGTGGGGGGAGAGAAAAACGAGGAAAGAAAAATATATGTACATAAGCACCCTACTGTTTTCTGCCTTGGTCATGTCAGGTTTTTTTTCAAGAGCCTCAAACCTTCCCGTCCCTTGGGATGCTGCAGAGCTCTGCCGATAGAAAATGGTGGGATAATGAGAGAGCACTTTGACCTGTAGGCTTCAAAGTTCACCATAGCTACCTATTCATCTTAACGCTTCAGGAGCATAGCCATTGAGTGGATGACTAAAATTCTGGCTGGCAAATTCAGCGTCAGCCTCCCCCAAGGGCCCTGGGGAATTTCTTTAGGCATCTCTTGGCTTTTAATGGCAGAGTGCCATGTGCGAGGGCTCCCAAAATGTATTCACCAGGCTACCTGCTGGGCAGCCTTGCACGCTGTGTCTTTCTCTGAGCCTTATCCCAATGAATAGCTGAGGATGTTTCACCACTGCCTGTCTGCCAGAGGGTTGCCATCATGTCACAGGTCAGTAGATGACAAAGCTTTAGCTGTGGATGCCTGTCCTCTGCTCTCCTATCCCCATCATCATCACTGCCCCTTATTTATGAAAAGAATACAAAAAAAAAAGCTGAAAACAGCTCTCTTAGGGAAGGGTGCTTTTTCCCCCCTATGTTTAATCTGTTCTAGATTTGATTTCAAATAAAAGCACAGTGCTGTTGTACCTTCTTGGGGAAGAACACCTTCTTAAATAGGTAAGGAGGGTCTGATGCCCATCTAGAGCACGCGTGGTGTGTAAATCCCACGCAGCAAGGCTGATCTTTGCTTGCTGAGGTCTGTACTGTGGTGATGCCACTCTTTAACCTTGCTCCCAGCCTCACCAGTCTGGTTTGATAACCTCTGCTGAGGTGTGTAGGATTGTAGCAGTGACTGGGGGGGAACCAGTCTTGATCTCCGTTTGGAGTATGTGGATTCACCTGGTCTGCTCAGTTCATCTGGCAGTAACCACAGTTTCAAAACTCTTCCTTTAAAATAGTGCTGACTGGGTGAGCAGCCTCGATGAGCTAGCTCACAGGGAGCTTCAGTAATGTCCTTCTAAGGGCAGAATTTCAGCCTGATAAGGAGTTGTGTCCAACACTAGGCTACGTGCAAGAGCTTCAACAATATATTATACAAACAGATGGTACAAACCAGACCCAATTCACAGAATCACAGAATGACTGGGGACATCATCTCGTCCAGCCCCCCTGCTCCAGCAGCTCACCCCCAGCAGGGTGCCCAGGGTCACAGCCAGGAGGGTTTGGGATCTCTCCAGAGCAGGAGACTCCCCAGCCTCTCTGGGCAGCTGCTCCAGGCTCTGCACCCTCACCCCAAAGAAGTTTCTCCTCCTGCTCAGGTGGAACCTCCTGGGTTCCAGTTTGAGTGTTTCCTCCAGGAAAAGCGGACTTGGTGTGAAACAGGAGTCTACTGAAAACATCCTCTATGGAAGCATGGCAGATCCATGCACTTTCCTCAGGTCCTATAACATGCAGCATTCTTCTTAGGGCTGCAGTTCAATTTTTTTGGCTGTTGTCAGTTGTTAGGATTTTTCCTGGATAATGAGGCTGGAAAGCATGCTTGCAAAGAGCACGTTCCATGTCTCCCTGGATCTGAGAGAAGCCCATGCTGTGCGGGGTGGCCAGTGTGGCAGTGGAGCCGGGGCTTGCTCCGGCCAAGGGAGCCACGCTCGCCTTCGCCACCACGAGTGGGGGGTGTGTGCCCTCCCCTGGGTTTCTGCTTCAGAGGGCTGTCAAGTTGAATGTTGGCTGGCTCTGACTTCGAGCTGGCCAATCCTGTGAAGAGCTAATCCTGAAGTCAGGCCTTGGTAAATAGATATTTGAAACACCAAAAATAGCTGTTCACTTAGGAGGTAGCTCTTCCTCCTCAAAGAGTAGTGATCAAAGCAAACCATACAGAGCAAAAATGAGGATGCACTTTGAGTGGTGATGGCGATAAATCTGTCTGAAGCATGCATAAGTTTTTATTAGAGTCACTACATCCATTAATACACCTAAAACATTGGTTAAGATGGAAAAAAAATGAATGATAGGGACAGTTACAAACTGTGTGTATAGTAATTGCTTATTACAGCTGATGGGTTGGTGCCGGATTTTTTTCCGCTCACCACACTGGCACTCTTTTTGGAAGCCTTTTCATCAAAGCTGTGTTCAGGGCAGCATTCTCCTTTCTATTACATTTCCCAGAGCTTTCCTTTCTTAATTCTAGAATGTTTCAGCGTGAATTTGCATTGCTTCTAGCAATAACAAGAGGATAACTAACATTTACAGAAAGAATAAGCGTTAATCACGCTGTTCTAGCTTTTTCTGGTGAAGATACCAAACATCAAATATATAAACTACAATGTTTTTAAAGCAAAAGAGGCTTTTATAAAGCGGCATAGATGTGCAGATAACTCTTTCACTTTACAGCTTCCCAGAAAACCTCTTTATTATCTTAAGGATGTAATGGAGCAAAAACCAATTTGGGAGGAAAACTTGGACAGGGAAAACAGAACCATAGAATGGCTTGGGTTGGAAGGGACCTTAAAGATCATCTAGCTCCCACTCTCCTGCCAAGGGCAGGGACACCTCCCACTAGACCAGGTTGTGCAAGGCCCCGTCCAGTCTGGTCATGAACACATCCAAGGCTGGAGCATCCACAGCTTCCCTGGGCAACCTGGGCAAGAGTCTCACCACCCTCAGAGTGAAGAACTTACTGACTTCTAATCTAAATCTCCCTCTTCCAGCTGAAAGCCATTACCCCATATCCTGTCACTACAAGCCCTTTTCAAAAGTCCCTCCCCAGATTTCTTGGAGGCCCTATTCAGATACTGGAAGGTCTTCCCAGAGCCTTCTCCTCTGCAGGCTGAACAAGCCCAACTCCCTAAGCCTGGCCTCCCAGCAGGAGGGGTTCCAGCCCTTGGAGCATTTCTGTGCCCTCGTCTGGCCCCGTTCCAACAGGTCCATGTCCTGAAGAAGCTGAAATGTGGTGGCTGTGCTGAAGTGAGACCTATCATTTGGGATAGCTGTCAAGGCAAATGATTTTCCACCGCCTGGGCTTTGAGGCTTTTCAGACGAGAGGCAGCATTGCTGGGAAGTGCCGTTGTACCTGCTCTGCTCGGTGAGAGGTCGGGTGGCAGTCCCCGAGGTCAGAAGCTGCCCTGTGAGGTGCTCCAAGTCGGTGGGGAAGCACAGGGAGATGAGGATGCACAGCAGCCCCTTCCTGTCCCCTCCGTGACGTGCCGTGGAGCCTCCCAGCTCACCGGCGGCACAAACAAGGCGAACGAAGCGCCTTCTGCTTGAGGTCCGTTCGTTTCGGAGGGCAGGAGGGGATGGGTCGTGTCAGCAGCCAGCACGAGGCTGCTCTTGCAGGGGGCAAACGTACATCTCGGTGGCACATCTGCTCTCTTCAGAAGGGCAGCAGAACTCCTCGGGACCGGAGTGAGTTGCCGTTCAAGTGGCAGAAGCCAAACTGCAAATTAATCACAGGGTTTTATAAAATCAGAGCTTCCTGTCCAGCAGAGCTAATTGCTGTGGATATAAATGCTTCATAAATTACTCAGGATGGTAAAACTCTGATTTGTCTTTTACAGCGGTTCTTGTTACAAAGTCTGAATGAGAAGTGAAGCACAGATGAAAGAATTTTCTTAAACTTTTACAAAAATGAGTGATCCAGTTAAAAAAAAAAAAATAATAATTTGAGAGCAGGCTGAAAGCATTGCCCTGACTTCCTCCCCTGCCCTTGCAACCCTGACCGACCTCATGAGCACCACGGTATCGATACAGCCAGTGCTTTTTATTGCTGAAATTTAATGTTCTTGATTCCCAATGGGAATAAACCAGATCCAAGACAACCTTCTTTTTGTCAGGGCAGTGTGCTCGAGGGTGATCAGTGTTTTCCAGAATGCATTTTCATTCCTGTGTTCTCCTCAGAAAACAACGTTTCATTGCTATTCTTAAGATTAACTATATATTATGAAGCTGGATGATATTATGCCCGTATTTATATGCGAGAGGGGAGGATGGCTAATTTCCCAGGAACATTTGATGAATATATTCCACTGTGGCTCGTAACCTGATGGTAGGTTTGTTGCTGAGGTCCTTCCTGGGAAGAGGAGGGGGTGGAGGGGTGGGAGAGGAGTTAGAGACTTTTGTTTCTTCTTAGGTGTGCCCGTGGCCCCAAATGGAAACCAATCAAGGAACGATTTATGTTCATTAAGTGCTTGTCAAAACTGAAAAATTTTCTAATCAACAGCAATCTAGCCGAGGCCGTGGATGGCTGGGAGTGTCGCCTCCGCAGCAGCGGCTATTTGCCTGTTACAACTCTAGGCTAGAAATCCGCTGATGATTACATTAGGCTAAGCTGCGAAGTAAATGAACCATGTCTTATTTAGGTGCAACTAGCTTCAGTGTAGTCCTGCCCCGCAGGGCACTTTATAGCGTTTTATGGCTTTAAAATTAGTGTAGCTTCCCATTTGCTGCAGGGTGCTGCATGTTATGCCTTTGAACTCAATAAGCAAAGGGAAGGGGGCCTTTTGTTTTTTTGTTCCCCCCCCTCCCTTTTCTTCTTTTTGCAGTTTAGCAATTTTGTTTTGCATCTTTTCCAGACGGCGTTTTGCAATAAAGATGTCTGACTGCCACATAGAGCCACAAAAGTCGAGGCTCCATCCATTTACCGGTGTGCCGGGGGTTTGGGGCTTTGGTCTGGTTTGGGGGAAGGGTTTTGTTTTTCAGAAGCAGTGGTTGCTGAGGGTGAACAATAGTTTCGGGGGTCCGATAGGTCGGCTCACGAGACTGGAGTTCTGTTGCAAAAAATGCGCCACCCACGGTCTTTAAAATGTCACCCAGAGGTGCAACCATAAAGTTTCTCTTCCATAGTTATTTTCATTTAGCCTCAGATCAGAAGCACTGTGTCACCCTCGGTAAGATAAGCCTGAGGAGTGTTTTGTCCCATTCAACAGTGGGGAAAAACTGGCAGAAAAGGAAAGTGTTTTTCTCTAAAGCCCCATGTAAACCAGGGACCGGTCTGGGAAGGATCCTGGGCCTGGACCACTTCCTAGGGCTGGGAAACCAGGCTTCTTCCAAGAGATTTTAACAGCTCAAAATGTTAAGAAGGGTTGTATTCTCATTTGTGTACCATTACAGATGTGGGAAGGCACTGCTCTTGGAGAGGCTCTCTTGTTTAGTATGTTCTGTGTTGGAAAAAGGTGGTGGTGGGACAGGTACATGGTGGAAGGAACACGTGGGGAGGCTCTCTAGGAGGGACCAGGTATTATTTTAAAGTGTTAAATGTTAGGATGCATGGCAGTGCTGAGATGAGTGGATTTGATGTGAGCTTTGAGTCCCGCTCACCTAGTGCCATGATGTAAAAGAAGAGAATTCCAATGGAAGGGTTTCTCTCTAGCCAGCTGAGCTTGGCCACAGGAGGCCTCGACTGTTGTCTTCTACAGCTTGGTCCTGCTGTCGTCTTGGTGAGGTTTCTTGGCCAAGAGGGCTGGGTTGCAGCATGGGCCATTTCACTGCAATCCCAGGACAGACACACAGTCCAAAGCAAGTTCCATTGGGAAGAATCCAACTCTGCCTAGTGTTGCTGTCGGAGCAGAACTGAACTTGCCTGCCGGGAACGTGCCAGAACCCACCCACTGGGGCACTCCCTGGGGCACTTCCTACAGTGGGAACCTGGCAGAGGGAAATGGCTCAGCTCCTGTTACTGGAGTCACAGGAGCGTTTTGGTTGGAAGGGAGTGTTAAGGTCATCGAGTCCAACTTTTAACCCAGCACTGACAGGTCACCACTAAACCACGGCTTTCAGCACCACATCTCCATGGCTTTTCAATCCCTCCAGGGGTGGGGACTCCACCACAGCCCTGGGCAGCCTGGCACAGCCCTGGGCAACCCTTTCAGGGGAGAAATTCTTCCTAGTGTCCAACTTAAACCTCCCCTGGTGCAACTTGAGGCTGTTGCCTCTTGTCGTGTTGCTGAGGAAGAGATGTTTGCCTGTTGTCTTCAGTCTTCGCAGCTGGGAGAAAGTGGGCAGCTAGCTGGAACCATCACAGGTCCTGGGCTGGGCTTGTGGCCTTTGGTGGAGTGTCTTCTCTGGTTTTGAGAGCAATCAGAAGCTGTTGCGATGTGTGGCAGCAAGTTTAACAACTGCTGGCATTTGAAAACCACGGGAGCCCCCCCAAAATAAGAGCGTTTCTTTTGGGGAGGCCTGTTTAGAAAACATCCCTTATACCCATTTGCTCAATTTGTATGTCTGAAAGACTTCCATTCAGTTAATTGGTTAAATTAATTTCTGCTCTTGTGAATGGAGAGCCATGTTAAGAGCAGATCTAAGGGAATTTTACTTTCCATTACCCGGTGTCGTGGCACATCGTTTCTTTCTCACTCAAGGCAATTCATTTTGTGGTGCTGTCATATAATACTTTGTGTTGTCTTCAGTCCATGGAGCCACTACGATTTTCGCTGATATTTTAGCAGTTTGTTTAGTCCTCTAGATAACGGTCAATGGCCCTAAGTAGTCAAATTATCACCTCGGCGGCAGCGTGTGGGCGTGAAGGGTGACCCGGGGGTGCGAAGCGATGGGAATCGATGCAGGCGGCGTGTTTGGGGCCTGCC
>NW_008621963.1:0-623 GCF_000691845.1 Merops nubicus
CCCCCTCTACTCACGATGGCCTGGTTGAACTTGGACTCGATCTCCCCCAGCAGCCAATCGAAGGCCTCGCCGCTGAGCCGGAACTCCTCCACCATGCGGCGGCTGCAGAGCGTGGACCTCAGGTGGATGTTGAAGAGCAGGGTGGCGTTCTCCTGGGCCTGGCGGCTCAGGGGGTCCTCCCCGTTGACGATCACCAGCTTCCTGCTCAGCTCCTTCACCCCTGCTCACGGGGATGGAGGTCAGAGGGGGACAAGGAGGTCCTCAAAGAGGGGTAGGAGAAGAGGGATGGGGAGGAGGTGCCACCAGGAGGTTGTTGGAGGTTTTGAAGGGGATTCAAAGGGTTTTGAGGAGCTCTTTGGGTCCTCAAAGTTCTACCAGAACCTTCTTGGAGGTTCTAAAGGTGCTTCAACAACTCTCTAGGAGACCTTTGAGTCCTCAAAGTTCTACCAGAAACATCTTGGAGGTTCTAAAGGTGCTTCAACAACTCTCTAGGAGACCTTTGAGTCCTCAAAGTTCTACCAGAAGGTTCATGGAGGTTTTGGAGGGGAATCAAAAGGGTTTCGAGGAGCTCTTGGAGCTCTCAAAGTTCTACCAGGAGGTTTCTGGAGGGTCTAAATGTTCCT
>NW_008621963.1:1079-2454 GCF_000691845.1 Merops nubicus
ACCTTGCGGGATGGTCTGAAGGTGCCTCAACAGCCTTCTAGGAGCTCTTCTAGTCCTCAAAGTTCTACCAAGAGGTTCTTGGAGGTTCTAAAGGTGCTTCAACACCTTCCTAGGAGCTCTTGGAGCTCTCAAAGTTCTACCAGAACCTTCTTGGAGGTTCTACGTGGCCTTCAACACCTTCCTAAGAGCTCTTTGGGTGCTCAAAGTTCTACCAGAACCTTCTTGGAGGTTCTACGTGGCCTTCAACACCTTCCTAAGAGCTCTTTGGGTGCTCAAAGTTCTACCAGAACCTTCTTGGAGGTTCTACGTGGCCTTCAACACCTTCCTAAGAGCTCTTTGGGTGCTCAAAGTTCTACCAGAACCTTCTTGGAGGTTCTACAGGTGCTTCAACACCTCTAGGAGACCTTTGAGCCCTCAAAGTCCCACCAGAACCTTCCTGGAGACCCTGAACCTCCCTCACCATCTTTCTTGGGGTTCCTCATGTCCCACCAGGACCCTCCTGGTCATCGTTGGGCTCCTCCAAATCCCCCAGAACCTCCTTGAAGCCCACAGAAGATCCTCAAGATCTTCTTCAAGAGTCACCCAAACCCCTTGGAACCTTCTCAGGGACCTTTGGGGTCCTCCCAACACCCCGAGGTGGGTTCAGGAGACCCCCCCAAAAACTTGGGGGGTCCCCTCAAGACTCACCCTCCACCACCTTGACCGGGTGAAGGTCGGAGGGGAGCCTGGAGTTGATGTGGAAGATCTTCTGGGCGTTCCAGATCATCCGCAGCAGGTTACAGGGGAGCACCACCTGGGGGAGGGGATTTGGGGGGTCAGCACCCCAAAAATGGGCTCAGGACCTCCAAAAATGGGGTTCAGGACCCCAAAAAATGGGGTTCAGGACCCAAAAAATGGGGTTTAGGACCCAAAAAATGGGGGTCAGGACCCAAAAATGAGAGTTGAAGGCCAGGTGTGGAGCTGAGGCTGGAGAAGTTGGAGGTTGGCCACCAAAAATGGGGAGATTTGGGGCTGTGGTCATCAAAATAAGGGGGAGAACCCCAAAAATGGGGCTCAGCACCCCAAAAATGGGCTCAGAACCCTCAAAAATGGGATCAGAACCCCAAAAAATGGGGTTCAGGACCCAAAAATGGAGGTCAGGGGCCAGATGTGGAGATGAGGCTGGAGAAGTTGGAGGTTGGCCACCAAGAATGGGGAGATTTGGGGCTATAGACACCAAAATAAGGGGGAAATGAGAGGAGGAACCCCAAAAATGGGGCTCAGCACCCCAAAAATGGGGTTCAGGACCCAAAAAATGGGGTTCAGGACCCCAAAAAATGGGGGTCAGGGGCCAGATGTGGAGATGGGGCTGGAGAAGTTGGAGGTTGGCCACCAA
>NW_008621964.1:0-347 GCF_000691845.1 Merops nubicus
TGGTTCTCTGGGCTGCTCTCTCACGCCAAGGTGGATGACTTGGCAGGCAAGAGGAGAGACCCGGGCGGGTGTGTGTGGATTTGGGGCTAGGCCCTCTCTGCACTGAGAGACCAGGTGTGGTTTGGTTCAGGGCTGCGCTTCTCCCCAGGACGGATCTGATGGGTCCTGGGCTGTGTCCCACCTCCCTGCAGCTGCAGGGGTCTGTGGGGCTCCCTCCCCTGGGAAGGGCTGGAGTTCCTGCCTTGTTTAAGGAGTGGTTTAGACTTCCAGGTCTGGATTCTTCTGCTTTTTATAGACATCCTCAGGGGAGTGCAAAAGAATGGCAGGAAACACGGCAGGCCCCCAGA
>NW_008621964.1:362-1707 GCF_000691845.1 Merops nubicus
TTGTTCAGCGCTGGCGGAAGCCGACCACGGGCCAGGCTGCCCGGGGGACCTTCCCCTGCCTGGAGGAGGCTCAGCCGTGTCCTTACACTGTGATGTAATGTTTCCTGGCCTTGGTAGAGAGACATGTGTGGGGGCACAGGGCACCGCGTGCAGGGGCTGCAGGCTGAACCCCTGCCTTGATGTCTCCTGCTCCTCTGCGGGGTAGCAGCTCCCTGGAGCTGTGACAGGAGCCTGCTGGGATGTGATGGCCATACTGCAGCTCACCCTTACTGTCTGCTCACCTCCATCTGGAGCCCCCCCCACCAATGGGGGCCATGTGGAGCAGCAGTGCCTGACCAGGCTGTGCCAGGCAGTGCTGTGCCATGGTGGACCAAGCGGCGTTGTCCATTTGTGGGGCCAGGTTCCTGGGACACCTCAGGAGGCAGAAACAGGCACGTTCCCTCTGTATGAACCCTGATCACAGGCATCTATGTGTGCCCCATCTGCCATATCATAACCCCACGGATGTCTCTCTGTGCAGAGAGGCATTCCCACAACCCTCCTGAGATAGACGGGAGTCTCCAGATGCTTACCAGCTCCCAGTTATGTCTTAGGGACAATTTTACTTCCACTATCTTGTCATTTCTGATCATGTTGTGTTTGTTAGACTGCTGGGGACCAGCTGCTGTGGCTGCTGCGAGTCTGAAGCCCTTGCCTCTTATCCCGGAAAGGGAAGCAGCTGAATGAAAAGCAGGGAATCTGGACATACGTGATAAAAGAGTCAGCCTTAGACAAGTGAGAGGCAGAATTGCCATTCATGAGCAAAAGGAATAACAGCCTCCCTGGAGCTCTCCCTGCTAGTCTGAACAAGGCCCCTCTGGCTCCACAGACAGCAGGATCCTCGGGGACTGTGAGGGCTTGGATCCTGGCAGTGTGCAAGCTGCAGTCTAAATACATCGCGGATCATCTGCATAATTTATTCTTCTGTGAAGAGTTTAATTTATCAGGTCCAATAATAAACTCATAAATCTCCTTTGCCTGTTATCAGGGCTGGGAGAAGATGCTCATATTATAAGCATTTAATTTATCTCCTGAGCTGCTTCCCATGCAGATCGGGGCCTTTGACATTACTGGGTGTATGTTCCCATGGTCAGCATTCCACTGGGCCCTCGTCACCTGAGGACAGAGAAGACCGTGCTCGAGAGGCCCAGCTCAGGAGGAGCCCAGGAGGTGGCTGTGCTGGCCCAGATCTGCTCTGGAGGTCAGGGTGGGATGGGGACAGGGCAGACCAGAGCCAGGAGGGAGAGCCATCCTGCTGGCGAAGGAGCAAGGCGGCAGGCAGTGCTGGGAGCCACTCTGCAGTTCA
>NW_008621965.1:0-3986 GCF_000691845.1 Merops nubicus
CATTAAATGTGTTGTTGACAGCGCAAAGTTTTGCACAGATCATGTAAAAATTGCGTTAGTTTTGCACGTGATACCTGAAGTTCTGTTTTGGCCTGATGGATGAAAAGTTAGAAGGAAGTCTGTGCGTACAAAAAATTTGCCTTCATAATTTGAGTTTGTAGATGATCTAAATTAGTACAAGTACAGTCCATTAATAAGGCCTATTCTCTTAAGTCACCCAGCGTAATCACCACTCAAATCTTTTAAAAAAGGATTTTTCTGTTACCTTCTTAAAAGCTAAGTGATAAAACAAAAAGGGACATTGTCTGATGGTGTACTCTGTGGTTTTTAAACAGGACAGCTATTTTGCAAGTCTGTTCATTTCCTTTTACAAAAATTCCAGCAGCACAGGGGTCACTGAAAACTGGCAGCCAGGGCCCATAGATAATACCCATTCCTGCCCCTTGAAAAGAGACCCTTAGAGCTGATTGCTGAAAGCTACAAAAACTAGGGACTTGCAGGGTCCTTGAACATTGTAGGGTTTCACATAGCTCCCGACTCATTCTCTCCTTGTGCAGTGAGAGAACAGTGCCAAGATGTATCGCAGGTAAGTGATCTAATACACGTGGTTCCTATGCTGAAATCCCACTAGGATTCTCCAGAAGACTTAGAACTTCAGGTGGATCTCTTGATCCTGGCTTTGGGTAGCAGGATGCCAACAGCCAGTCCCTGTGCATTCCTGGGGATGCCTGAGGAGCTGGTCTCTGGAGCACTCCATGTTCCTGCATTGCAGTTCCATCAGCTATGGCAGGTCACCAGGCAGTTTTCTGAAGGGCTTTTCAAAGGGCATCCATGCTGTATTGTAGGCAGGGGTGCCTGATACTTCTTCAGCCTCTTGCTTGTACAGCCCAATCCCTTTCCTTACAGACACCGTAGCACACCTGCACTGGGAAGTCTGTGGGGTTGGCAGGGCTCTACAAGGAACCTGCTAGGAACTGCAGGGGGAAAAAAATCCCACCTCTCCCACAGGTATCTACAGCCCTTCTGATGCCTTCCCACGCTGTTATTTGTACCAGTGTCTTGGAGGGCTAAGAGGGGATGGGTGAGGTTGCAGCCATCAGAAACAGTGCTTTAGTTTCCTAGGCCACGTTGTAAGAGCCATAGGAGACAAAGAATATAGTCCACCAGCACGCTACCTTATCCACTTTCTTAACATACGGGATGGACATTGCTCACCACCTCTGGGACTTCTGTTCTCCCTTCTGGTAGTCTACAGACCTTTATTTCTGACAGGTGCCACAGAGTCTATAAACTCCACTGGTACTGCCCAGTGACATGACAGTCCCAGAACTGCATAATTGTCACATCCTGATAGAAGAACATCAGAGTCCATCCTTATCTTCAGTTTGTCAGTCTCTTCTGTTCAGATGCTGATATTCGACTCCTCTTCCCATTAGGGAAAGCAGAAGGCAACCTTGCTTCAAATTACCTCACAGATCTGTTGAGAATACAAAAGAAGGTAGCTTCAAATACAGAAGAATTTAAACCTCAGAGCCTCCCTGGAATGGATAGTGAGAACTAAAGTGAATTGTTAGTCCTGTATGAAACATGCTAAAAATAGTCTTCAACTATGTGTGAAGTATCTGTGTGCTTCTGTGACCTACAGCAGTGTCTGTCTTTGCTGACCACCTCCCAGGTAATTGGAAAGATAAGCAAATGCAAACTAAAGTCTCTCTCTTTCCTCCTCTGATTAAAAGAGTAAAATATTTAATTTATAACTCCAGGCTTCATTTTATTAACATTCTGTACTGTACATGTAGCCAGATGGGATTAGCATGAAGATAATTACATTTGAAACAGCATTTGAATGTAACTGCTGTAATTGTATTAGGGCCAAATTCATCTATCCTTTGTTCTAAAAGATATCAAGCTTCTCCTCAAAACATTAGTCCCACCTACACTGCAAGCTGAAACAATATTTTACTGTGTTCCACTATATGGTTTATGTGTGGTCTGGCTCCAAGTTCAGTGACACAGATCTTTTCCCTAGAGGTTTAGAGGATATATAATTCTTCTGATTCTCCTCCCTCCCTGCCAGCCTATTTTTTTTCCTTTTTCTTTTCTTTTTTGTAAGTTTGGATTTTTGTAGGAAAACTACAGAAATCTTCAGGGAACAAACTGCAGTCTGAATGGAAACTAATCCCTCTTATGCTTCATTCAGTAAGAAGTTCAAGGCTGAAGAGACAGGACAATTTCTTTCACAAATGATGGCTCAACTTTGAATTTTCTGATAGGAAATTAAGATAGTAATAAGAGGGCCTAATACTGGCCCCTATAGAATAGGAAACAGACTTGGATGACTTAACTGGGGAAACAGAGACCAGGAAATTCCACCAACCCTTCCACAGAAGACAACTGTTACATAAGTAGCATAGATATACTTGCCCTTGCATTATCACAGCTTAGAATTTTTTCCTTAAATTGTTAAAAGTAGAAGTAGTATGTTACTTACAAACCCACATACATATAAACTGATCTCTTCATGTCTTTTCACTGATAACCATAAAGATGAGCTCACTAGATGGGAGAGGTGGACGATGTTCCATGAGTGTAATATTTTATGATTTTTTATGGTAGCTTTCACCTAAAATGTTACTCCCTTGAGTGAATTCTATGATGTCTAACACTGTAGTTGAATTTACACTACAAACTCGTTCATACAGAGGGCACTTTGGATCTCCCTTGTACCATGGTACCTATCTTCATCAAACATATTGGCCTTTTACCAAGCTCATCATACCTTGAGTTTACACTGAATAAAGGTTTCAGGAGAGCTGGGGCATGAGGACTAATGAATACAAAACTAAGCTGATCACATAAAAACTAATTTAGAATCAATAAAAAAGGGAATGTAATTCCTTCTAGAGATATAGCCAAATATTAATAACTGAAAAGATCAGTTTAATACTTTCATGACAGGAAGCAATTTTCTAGGCATCTCTCAGTGATAATTATTTCTAGAAATACAGCATCTTTCCTCTGTAAAACTGAGACTACAGTGGATGAGAGCAGCACAAAATAATTATTTCTGGCATTGACACTGCCAACCATTTCTGAACTGGAACCCTGTAATGTGCTTCTCCTCACTCACCTGTTTGGGAGCTAATTGCTCCCTTTCAGTTTAGCAATATAGGGTGGATCACAGGTCCTGAAGACACAGCTGGAACTGCCTGAAATGACAATTCAAATATTCCAGGGTTAGCTGAAAAGACACAAGATAAGGAATAATTTTTTTTAAAATTCTTATACCCTTTATTCTTTCTGCTGTTGCTGTCCTACATTGATGGCAACTCACTACTGATTGATGAGTTGGGTACAGCTGTGGGACATGGAGGTTTTGCAAATGCAATGTCACAGGTTGGAAACCAGAGTGGCAATAGCTTGCCTAAATGGGAAGTACAGAGAGGAAAATGGAGGTGTTGTCTACCCAGTGTTGACAGCCATGACTTTAGTGCCATGTCTTAAGACAGCAGTGAGTATCTGTCTTGCCATGGTAGCACAGAGCTCAGCTTGCAGCCATCACTTGTGCTTACGTGCCCTGCTTCTCAGGTGGGTTTTGCTGTCACCCCTGAGTGCTGCTCCAATTGCCACCTGTATGGTTGAACCTGGGGCCTGGCACCACGTTCCCTGCACTGCTATGGCTGTGTTGCAGCAAAGAGCCACGGGACACCATGAGCTGGTGCAAACATCACAAGCTGTTGAAACAGATATTAATAATCAAATAGCATTCTTAAAAGTTGCAGGGTTGTAGATAACGACTGTGACACAAACCCTTGGATTTCCACCCTTAATTTCTGAGGTAGTAAAATCCAAGTTAAGTCTTTCTCTGCTCGGCTGAGGTCTAAAACCTGGAAAGAGGATCCTCTCACCACATGGGACTTTAGGAAAAGGGACTGAGGTGTGCGTGGAAAGCCAGAAGAAGGGAGATCACTTCGCTGCCGAGAGGG
>NW_008621966.1:0-525 GCF_000691845.1 Merops nubicus
TCTCACCCCGTGGGTTTTGAGACTACAGTAAGATATCTTACCAAACAAACAAGTGAAAGAAACAAATGATAGGGTTACATCTCTGGGTTCTTGCGCCGTCGCAAGCTTGTGCGAGACGAACTGATAGCTTCTTAACTCCTTGGGCCTCTTGATTCAGATGGAGAAGATTCTTTCTGGTCAAATCACTGGCTATTAAATGAATGCTCTCCCCTTCTCTGAGAGGGAGGGTGATGAAGGCCTCGCTGCTGTCAGCAGGCTTGTGGAACACCCTGGATTCAAACCTGGGCCTGACCACGGAGCTCCCTCCGCGAGCACGGCCGTCAACAACCCTGCCAGCAGCTGGGGTGATGGTGGAGCTGGTTTTGTTGGGGTTCCTCAGGAGCCCTGCTATCCCACTGCTGACACAGCTAACACCAAAAATGTCCCAAACCGGTACCGAAGGGGCAGCAGGTCAGGCTGTTTGTGACTTGAACTGGGAAAAAAGGACGGAGGCCAAGGCGCTGTCACGGGCCGCTCAGCTCGGCG
>NW_008621967.1:0-460 GCF_000691845.1 Merops nubicus
TAATTAAGGGGGCAGGGGTTAATTAGACTGGGGGTTAATTAGGGCTGGGGGTTAATTAGAGCAGGGGAGGGATTAATTACATTCATTAGCCGGGCATTATGTTAATTACCCCTCAGGGTGGATTTAATTAGTCCTTGGGGATGTTAATTAGCCTGCGATTGGGTGAATTACTTAATTAGGACATGTTAATTAGTCCTGGGCAGGGTTAATTAGGCATGGGAGATGTTAATTGGTTGGGGGGGGGCAGCTAATTAGCCCTAGGGGCTGCTAATTAGCCAGGTGAATGCTTAATTAGGCTCTCAGACGTGTTAATTAGGCTCTGAATTGGGTTAATTAGTCTCACAAGATGTTAATTAATGCTACAGGTGGGGCTAATTAATCCTAGGAGATGCTAATTAGCTGGTGAATCATTAATTACCCTTTGAGTGGTGTTAATTGACCCAGGGGATGGGGTTAATTA
>NW_008621968.1:0-5437 GCF_000691845.1 Merops nubicus
AATGTAAGAATAATAAATATAAAAATATATATTTTTAAAAGAAAAAAAATCATATGGTAACAAATAATAAAAAAATGCTGGTTAGATATTATTAAAGAAAAAACCCTTTTTTTTCACCTGGTAATAACTCATTCCATTCCCTCCTCAGACCTCCATTTTCCAAAGTTGTTAATGAAATTCTATTTTAAATCTGACTGTCTCCAAGAAAGGCATTTGCTTTATTCCAGATTTATTCTGTTGCATGAAGAAAGAACATTTTACAGAATTCTCAGGCAAGATTCTAATTTGGCCCTGAAATGTATCAATGTCAAAGCAAAAACATGCAATTGTGAAATAAAAGAACCATATTCCAAATCATGTATTTTCCCTGTCTCTACCTTGTGAAGGTGGGACAAGGAAGTGTGCTATCAGCAGGTGTAAGACTACAGTTTATAATATCAGCACAAGATATGAGCAAACTGTTTCAAATATAGCAATGTATAGATTCTGGCTGCAAACCGTAATGGGATTTGTCACAGCCTTCTTGGAGCTGCTTGACCAGAAACTCATTAGATTGCTTTATTGAGATTCATTGGTCTGTGATAGAAAAGAATAATTTGCTGAATTCAAGCAGGCTTTCTAGGTCTAGACTCAGATTAGAGGTCAGTCTCCTATGATTTTATGAAAGTGGTTCCAATGGCCATGTTTATACTGCTAAATTAAAAAAATAAATCAGCAATTGATCTTAATGACATTTTATTCTTTGGCTCTGATTTGGACAGCATTAGCTATTTCTTTTCTGTATAAATTGAACCCAGGAGCAGATAGTCCTAAGCAGTGTGGATGCGAGTGTCATGGAGGAGACAGAATAAATTATAACCTAGAATGAATCTAGATACTGAGGTTTATTTTAACACCAGCTGGAGTAGAGCTTTTACCCTACCTGCTTATCACACACAATTTCTCAGTCACCTCCTCAAAGTCACATTCGCTTGATCTTAACTTCCCTTCTCTTGGGGAGATCATTGCTGGTCTAGCAAAGTCAGACAGAAAGTCATGCTGGTTTGTACTGCAAAGCTGCTTGAAGTTACCAGTCTCAGGCATCATCCACAGTGTTCCTGATGCTCCATGATATTTGTCTTCATGGATCTGCCTCCATTTCCAGCATATTTTTTGCTAGCCCTTTCCTTCTCTGTCTAAAAAGCCTATATTCAGAGGCTCAATGTGTGATCAGCCTCCTAACTGGATGTCTCCGTAAATGCCATTTCTACATAGACCAGGTATTATCAACATTTGCAGCCAGGCCTTCCTGGTTGCAAGTAGCAAGCAGCAGGCTCATGCTTGGGGGTTCAAAAGTTCAGTTTCCAGCATTCAAACACCCCTTACCGACCAATTATATGCTGTCTGTCACTGTTCACAATCTAAGCTATTGCTCTTCTATCAAAGTGAGATAGTCAGAAGGTCCGTGATTCTCTTTTTCTTTTTTTTTTTTTTTGTTTTACTAGGGAGACACGACCGTGTCTGTATGTCTATCTTCATTCTGACTTTCTTTAGTACTGCAAACTTCCAGGTGCTCTGTTCTTAACCAGCCGTTCTGTTAGGTGATTCATTGACCTCATTGCCCTTGGAGTATTTCTCTCACTATAACACCAGAATAAAAGGAGCACAGTCAGACATAAGTCATCCAAATTCTATATTTCTTGCTGCCTCTGTTTCCTGGTCTCTTTAAACAATCTGTGGAATTTACTCAGCCCTCTAATATCCTGCATTCTCCTGGGTATAGCCTTTCCTCCAAGTAATGAAAAGTCTATCTTCATTGCTATCTTCTGTTTTGCTGCTTTCTCTTTTATGTTTGGAGAAAGACATTGTGTCCTCTTACTATTAATGCCTTTGTGAGCAGATCAATGGCTTGGCTTTACACATAAAAGAGAAAAATCCATCTCCAGGAGGGAATTCATGTTAATTTAAGGTGGGCATTTAGATACCTAGGTAACAGATTCTGGTGGTGACTTTTTCTCCAAGGACTAAACATGAAAGTATGGTCAGTCCCTTAGGCTTAAAACACAAAACTTAGGCTGTTTACCAGATAGTGGCAAGAGGTTCTGTTACGGGAAAACAAAAAGCTGTTCTGGCTTATCTGACATTTTAAGGCACTAGTGGATGGACACTATGTATCCTGCATGTGACAATATCAACTAGTGCAGGGTACTTTAATATACACAGCAAATAAATAATGCTACAGTTAGGCAACATTTGATTATGTTAAACATTTATAAAATAGTTTCCAGGTTCTTGTCTTGTTTTGCCACTCATTTTGATGTTCTTGCTGTTTGATACTGATCAACATTGTCTGGCCAGGACCTGGTATTTTTTTTCTCCATTCCCCTATCCCTGTTAGTCAGCTTTTTTTAATCTCCTAGAAGATAGAGTTACTATCTACTGCTCATACAGATTTCATATCTGCCATAGACAGTCAATCCTCAACTTGCCTTTGTAGCAACTCATTGCAGTTTTCAAACGCGACCTAACCCAGTTTATGTTGCTACTGAGCATGATTAAATGTCTTTCTTACAAGATCAGCTTTTCTTTAGTTCCTTGCATGGGAACTAGCTTGTTGGTTGTTTTGGGGCATATAATAATGTCTGAATAACAACAATTTACTGTGATTATGTTAATAGAATTCAGCTTGTAAAACACTGCAAAAGACTTCTATGAATCTCTGACTACAGGCTAATCAATAGCCATGACCTTCTGAAATTTCGATACAACCCTCCAAAAATATAACAAAAGTAGACTAATCCAGAAATCAAATGTATTTTATATTCTAAGGACTGGCATATATGCCTTTACATTATAAGAAATTCATTATATAAATATTATGCAGAGCTCAGATCATCACAAATGCAACATTTCATGAAGCTTATTATGGATATAGTTAAATCATCTAAGTTGGTACAAAACAAATAGACTTTGAATCCAACCATATCAGAACCATTTTCTGTTACTTTCTTAGTGGATAATCTTGCTTTTCTATTTTAACACAACACACAATGCAATCCAGACAAGGTAATTTTATACTTAAAAAAAAGCCATAATTTTGAAGGATATTTAGGTGAAGATCAGGTGGAGACATCAATTTGTGAAATATTGCTCAACTGCAAAGAAATATACAGGATATATTCAAAATGCAGCTGAAGTCTGGAAGGCAAAGGCAACTTTTGTGGGGGTGCCTTTGAATTAATATATCTTCTCCTGTCCTTATGATTCTAACATGCCTCAGATGGGGCTGCTCCTAGCCTTTGTATGTTGAGAGTGAATGAAAAATGAACAATGAAAACAGAACTATTGTTCAGTTCATGGTCATAGAGGGGATGTGGTTCCTTTTTCCAAAATGAAGGGTGTAATGAGGTCAAAGAATCAATCTTATAGTCTACAAATCACCATGGTTTACCTGATAAAAAATAGCTAATCTGCAGCCTTCTTGCATTTCAAAACCATAATGTCACCTCTGGAAGATGCAAAGAGTGAACATTTGAGAAGTAAATGCAACCCATAGCTGTTATAGTTGGACCGTTGTCCTAATAATCCTATTCCAGTTAAGTTTAGATCTTAGTTCAGTGAGTTTCTTTTGGCACATAGGGGTCTCAGAATCCCATGGTATTCTCTCAACATGAACAGGTAAATAAAAGCTATAAAGTAATGTAAGATTACTCATCTTTTGGATCTGATTTTTAACCTAGTTGCTATTACATTATTTTCTAGTCTTAAAAAATTAAACAAAAGCAAATGGAACGCATATGTGAGGGCAAAAAAAAATTTTATTGTTCTGGAAAAGAAATCATTACCAGCTAGGCTTAGAAAGTAAGAATCACAAGATGTTCACTTCATAAGATCTCAGAAACAAGTGGTAGTGGTAGGAAATCATTTTCTATGTGAGGTAGCATTTAGGTAAAAGTAACATCTTTTCATTCGTCTATAAGAAAGAATTTGTGTGCTTTTCTTTTTTTTTTCTCCATAACTGACTTCATGTGGTTTTTTTTTGATTCTAAGGAAAATAATACTTATAGCTGTCACAATGACATACACTTTTGTTGTGTTGTCAGCTAGCTTTTCTCATTATCTTTTTCCTTACATTAAACTCTGCCAGAGGTAAATTAAACTCCAAAAACTTCATCTTCCTCACTTCCTGCACTGTATTCTCCTGAAGCTGTTTTCTCTTCTCCAGAACTTTCAGCTATAATCCCAGCTCCCACTCTTCCCTCATGCTTTTACAGAAACATCATGTTCTCAAAGTATTTCTTGGAAGTTTTGTCTAAGAAGGTACAATCTTCCTTCCTTTTTCCCTGTATGCTTTGCTTACTACCCCCATTACATTTCCTTCAGTACTTTTCATCTTTAAGGTAACTGGCAACATCAGAAGGATAGATGGAGGTACAGGAAAGAAAAATCTCACTTGCTTTTTGTGTCAGGCATTATTCTCAAAGCAGATATTGTTTGGGAAAAAAAACATCCCTCTTAGTGATTTTTTTGTCTGCGTTTTTAGTATCCCACACACCCTTAAAACCGAAAATAAAAATTTTGAAGTTAAAGTATGAGTACTGCAGATGAAATCTTTAGAATGTTTATCTGCCAAACCCTGAAGTAAATTTCATCTGAAAACTCAAAACTTAGCCTAATGTTTCTAATTTGGCCAAAATGACGTATGTTAATATGTAGACTACAGAACGTGTATCACAAGTAATTGAGTGTACCCTTCTTCCCTGTCACATCAACCATCATGATTTGCAGTGAAAATTACTGAAATTCTACTTACAAATGCTGATGTCATTCCTTTTCCTTTTTTTTTTTCTTCCTAATAAATCTATCTGCAGACTTCAATGCAAATTAGCAATTTTTATTCTAGCTGTTTTATGCTCAGTGAAGCTGCATATATAAGCCTAGCTTTTTTAACAGGAAGAGTTCAATAATTTCAATTAGAGGTCCAATAACAGCTTCACATACAAAATTGCTTATCTGAGGAAGTTAAAGTATTTTATTTTCTTTAATTGCTTTAGAAGAAAACAGTAAACAAGTAACTTATATTGAAAACATTTTCTGTTCTTGGCTGCATTAATTAAAGTTAATTTATCATGAAATAAAAAAAATAAATCTGCAAAAGACTTCCCATTTTCTAAAATGCACAAAATATTAGTAAAATTTATGATTGTTATGTGCATCTCTGCTAATTTGTCCACATAAATTTTCCTCATTGTAACCTTGATAAATTTTATAGTTCTGAACATAAAGTAAGCTAGACAATGTTTATATTACTTTTCTGTTTTATTGAGGTGTTCATTACCCTATATTACATTATTTTTGTGCAATTCAGTTTTCCCATTTGTATTTCTTTTTAGATCTATCTTTTTTGATATCTGGAAGCATAGGTCATAGGAGCTCTCACGAGAGTCCGAGAGGACTA
>NW_008621969.1:0-7942 GCF_000691845.1 Merops nubicus
CCTTTTTACATGGAACCAGGACAGAACAGTTCTTAATCTACTCATCTTGGGCACCTCCTTTTCCTTAGGAAACTGGCACTATAATACATTAGGTATATCATCACATACATAAACATAATTGCAATTTAGATAAGGTTGTGCAGGGCTATGTCCAGTCAAGCCTTGAACATGTCCAGGGACAGAGACTCCTGTAACTTCCCTGGGCAACCTGTTGCAGTACTTTAGCACCTTTACAGTAAGAGAAATTTCCTAACTGGAATCTCTTGTGCTCCAGCTTGTGTCCATTGCCTCTGACCCTATCACCACACACCTCTGAAAAGAGTCTAGCCCCATATCTCATAAAGTTGTTGGAGAGAGTGGTACAGTTTCCCCTTAGCCTTCTTTAACACATGGTACTGGGGAGAAGAGGAATGTACACGGGCATGTACATACACAAACCTGTGTACTCATGCATGTATACACACGTGCACAAGAGGAATAAACCAGAAAAATGAAAGGGAAGAGCAAGAGAAGGTCTGTATCTATTTACTGGGGTTTGAACAACACAGAGATGTATAGCAGGTAGGGACATAGGCAGGACATGTATGTATTGTCATGGTTACAGGGGCTGGGACCAGTTTATCTTTATGTGGGTAGAACCAAAAACTGTGTATTCTGTACCCTTTATGTCAGTGCTCATGGGCTGTTAAGAAAAAATCATGGGTAGCAGCTGCCCAGGACAGACCTCACACCCCAGGCTATAACAGATAAGGAAAGAAGTTCAAGGTCAGGGGAGATGTTAACACCTTCCCACCCAGCAGGAGTCCTCCTCCCTGTTAATGGGCCCATCCATGCCTCGCCCCATGGCTCATACAGAGCTACCCCCAGGAGCTATTTCTGTTTAATGGACCATCAAGGACCCACTGCATGACTCATAGACTGATATCAACCCATTGTGAGATGCTCCACCCAGGGGGAGGAGCCAAGTGCTCCCACCTGGATATAAACTGGGGTTCAGTACAGCACAGGGGGCCTTACCCACTGGATTTCCAGAGGACAAGAGCTACCAGATCTTTTCTACAAGACCACTGTTTCATCTGGACTGCTACCACCACCCTAACTACAGAGTATCAGGTTGTGTTCTGACTCTGTCTGTGGTTTTCCTTTGTATTATTGCATTTATTTTATTTTTTCCTATTAAATTGTATTTCTGACTTGGAGTCTCTCACTGGTTTGTTTTCAAACCATTACATGTATGTATTTGGGTCACTCTAGAAGCTTCCTAGTCACAGTAAGATTTCTCTGTCCAAATGGTGCCTCCCCTTACGCATTCAGTCTGGCAATTTAATCCTCAAAACATGTTGTTTCACCCACAAACTTAGTATTAAATGCAAGAAAAGCAGATTGTCACAAAGACCATAGACTTCAAAGTTACTACAGAGAAGCAATGGAAAAGAAGGAAGTTTACAAATGAGCAATGTGGGATCATTCTGGGCAAGAATAATTTGAGGTTATCTGTCATGACAGCTCTAAACATGCAGCATTGCTTGGGCTTCCATAATCACTCTAATTATATTAACTGTCTCACAGACTTTAAATGGAAAAATGAAGAATTTCACCCATCACAGTTGAATCACAGTTCAACTTCACTAACAGCCACCCACTATGAAGTCCAGTCTGCATCACTGAACTTTTCAGTTCTCAAGTACATATAAAACAGGCAGATTTTTGGAGGACATTTTTGTTTTGAAAAGCATCATTCTATCCCAGTAAATGCTCACAGTTGATAAGTCATCATATTCCAGTAATGAAGTCTTAACAAAAACAATAGGATGAGCCTTTTTTAAAGTTTGGGGTTTTCTTACAAGAAATTATGAACCAATATTGGGGCAGAGAGATCACAGTCCCAGTTTTTAGTTTTTAAGAGCACAAATAAAAAAAAGCAAGAGGTTCTACTGCTATAACTGCTACTCCTCTAGCGAGCAATATATTAGTGTGTTCTAAAGCAACCGATCAAAATGATGCCATCTCCATATTATTAAAAAATGGTGAATAATACTGTTATTGTTTTTCTTTTAGTCTTGCTCTGTGAACACATTCAGATCTGAAAGCAAAGAACCACCCTGAGGTGGTGAACAGGAAAACTGCACAGGTATTCTGTACAATGAGTTTTGCACCTTGGATCTTCCTTGCACTTGTCTCACCCCAAAGATAACAGACCCACTGGGAAAAGAGAGAGTGAGCGTAACTTGGGAAAAAAACTCCACAAATCTGTATCTGTCTTGTGTTACAAGAACTGAAGAGCAACAGCAACCTCAGGTTAAACTGTCTTGTTTTCTCAGATGAGAAGCAAGACCTCTGCTAGGCCTCTGAAACTGCTGAGAGAGATGTGGAGTATGGGCAGTGGCATATTCAGGCCGCACTGAAAATGTGGATGCACCTCTCACTTTTTAATTTACTTAGTGGGTTTGGTGAGTTTTGCTCAGACTGCACTGTTTAATGAGGCAGCACCCTACTGCTAGTGCCCCTCCCTCTATTCAGAGGAAGCAAGGAGCTGTCAACAAAAGCCATGAAAAACACCAAGTAAGTGTTCAGTGAGTATCCTCCCAGGGCAAATGGCATTCTTTTAAAAATAAAGCTATAATAATGAGCTGTGTTCATGCCTTGTCAGCAAAACTATCCAGCAAACCAATCTTACAAGGACAAGAATCCCACAGCTGTGCCAGTTCTTGAAGGGGATCACAGACGAGTCCTGGGACCCCAGCAGGGTACAGATGACCAAGCACTGCTTAGAGCAGCCAAGTCCCCCAGACCAAAGAGGCAACCACATCATCAGAGCACTGCATGCAGACACAACACAATGCACCAACACAGCTCTTTCAGGTTCTGCTGCAGGTTAAGAATGAAATGCTCAGTTTTCTCTTCCAGAATGGCTTTTTGTCTAGTCTTACATAAAACAACTTTCTTGCGTTTCTTGCAACTAGGCAGTATAAACACACAACTACAAATGTGGTTCACTTTTTAAGCCAAATGACACTAAATTAAGCAAATATAATTTTTTTTTTCCTGTATTGTTCATATAAAACGCATTTCTGTAAATGTATTTATATGATATTTCAGTGGCCAAACAATGCTTTGCAGTATCTTTACGCAAGTCTCAGGAATATCCGTGGTTAACCTTTACATACTGAAAGTCTGCTTGGACCTCAGGCTGCTGTAATAAATCAAACAGCAGTAAAGAAGGCTTTATTTCAGAGACAAACTTTATCATTTAATGCTATTACAAAGAATGTACTGCCTACAAGGCACAGATGGGCACAAAACGCCCAAACAGCTGCCTCAAATTAACCCCCCCTTCTCTCCAGGGCAGGCAGGAGCAGATGAGTCCCAGGCCTGGGCTGCCCATCTCGCTCTAAAAGAAGCGAAGGACAGGGCAGAGGTAGAGAAGACCCTACAGACAGGTCAAGTGGTGTCAGAAAGTGGCACAGGACAACACGCCGGGCGACATTAAAATAAGCAGTAAGGTGGGGGGAGGTGGTGACATCCTTAAATAATTCTTACATTGGGGGTGGGTTGCTTTATGAATAGAAGTCTCTCCCTTCCCCTCTCCCTGTCTGTGACTTAACTTCTGTGTAGACAAAGCTATCCTGAGAGCAGAGCATTAGCTCACCAACACTGCGGGGACAGCACACTGACTTCTTTTTCTAGAACGTTTTGGGTCTGGAACAGCTCCCTGTCATGGAGTACAGCGGGCTCCTGTGCTTTCCATCTGCCTAATGACACTGCCGCTTTGGCGACCAGACCTCCACAAATCTCTCTGATCTCCAGGATAAGCATCCAGGCACTAAGTCACAGATCATGTCATAACTCCCACAAAGGTCTTTGAGACCGGAGACCTAAGCTCATACATGTTCCACAACAAAAGTTCGTGTATCTACATTAATAAAATAATTTATATTTCTGTGCATTTGTCACTCAAACATTTGGAAGGCTTTACAAACAGTTACCAATTTCCTCACAGGAAATCAAGTATCAGCACCAGTATTTTACAGATTGAAATATAAAGAAGAAAATTAATGTAGTGGTCTGCTGAAAAATTATGTTACAATCAAGGTGGTTATTGTTTACTTTACCGACTCTCCCCTGGAAAGCAACTGGAAATACCAAATCTGCATAGGTAGTATGTCTATGAAAAAATGAGATGGAAGAAACACTTCCCAGTCCTCGTCAAAAGTAATGCTTCCTCAGACATCTCAGGGGCAGTAAGCTCATTAGCATTTAAATATATCTGTAAATACCAACAGGTTTCAACAAAGCATACAAAAGGCAACATCCTTACCTGCTATTCCTATGAAGACTGTCAGACCAAAACAAACAAAGAATACTACAAAGACCAGAACAAAGTGCCGTTTTGACAGTGTATATAATCTCATCGGTGCCAGCCTACAGGAAGCAAAAGAAAACACAGAATTAGCTGTCAGTCATATTTCTAAGGGGGGTGGGGGGTGAGGGGCAGCAGGAAATAGATATCCATTCATTCCTCCACAAAGAAAATTAAACCAAACTCTGAGGTAACATGTAACACTAAGAAAAAGAAACATTAATGCTGCTTCATAAAGCAAGGATAACTACTAGGAATTATTAGATATATGGATGTGCATGCACATCTGCACCCAAAAAATGTGTGAATTTTGCCCATTGTTTTTATGCCAGGGTGTCCTATAGTCCTATGACTTCAGCCAGAGAAAACATTTCTTAGAGGGAGAAAAAGTTAACTTTTTGAATTCATACTTTAAACATCCAAGATATCATGTCTCCTGTAACAACAGCCTAACCTAAAGGGACTGACATCACTAACAACTCAGTAACCTGCACAGGATCTTGATGAGTTTTCTGCACTCTCTAAATGTGCTTCACCCCTGCAGGATCACCCCTAACAAGGAGTAAGGCAGAACTCCAGACATGTGGGCCCAGGCTCTGCATTCTTGTCTGAGCTCCACCAATGTTTGGGAAGTAGAAACCCGAACTTAAGCTTATTATTAGACACTTAAGTACAAATACATATAAAAGCAACAAGATCTCTTCCACAACCATTTTGTGGTTATCATTAGTTTAAAGACAAAAGAGGGAGAGAAGAAAGTAGTGGAAGGACCTATCACATTTGCTTGGAAATAATTAACTTCCAGTTCTGTTAGCTTAAGGGAAATATGAACAAAGAATTAATGCTACATAATGTATCCCTCCTCTAGCTTCCCTTTTGTTAAATGCATTGTTCAAAAAAGGACAAATCTGCCATGTTTCAAAATACAGCCAACATTTTGTTTTGAGTTATGCCAGAATAGAGGCACCATAGAGCAGATTTTTCTACTGCTGTTCCAGTGGGTATGATCATAGAATGCTGCACAATTTATATAAGAAAGCTATAGGACTGGGGCAGGGGGCACATGGGGTGTTGTCCAATAAAGTTGTATGACATGGAAAGAAATGAAAATGTGAGACTTTAATGACAGCGCTTCTGAAAAGTTTGGAATAAAACTCCTTTTCACCAGCTGAACAGTGCTCTTAGTGCTTCATCATGTTAGTGAAGAAAAACAGAAAAAGTGGTGGAATAATTTCCATAAGCCCAGCCTGAATTCTGGGATCAGATGCCCCATGCCCGCATGCCTGACAGTCCTCAAAAGTAAGGCAAAGATTTCACTTTAAACCAGTAAAAGGATACAATAATAATCACTATTGTCTTTAAGAATCACTGCATTGCCTCCAAATGAGGTACTACAGAAATAATTACATTATTCCTTTACCATAACGTTTGAAAGGTCCAAATCTTAATTTAACTTGCAAAGGAGGTGAAGAAGGGAGGAAAAACACCCACGGAAGAGAAGTGCAAGTAAGTAACTGTAGATGTCACATGCTTGCACAGACTGGCTGTACAGGACGCCAGGTACAGCACCTGCAAACACAGCGTGACTTGTCCTGCCACAGACCACACTACACGGAGCAAAAACCCCACACCAGCCTAGGAGGTCAGAACAGCTGATTGTACAGGCAAGAAAGGTACATCGCACGTGAGATTACCAGCGTCATAAACAGGATCGGAACAGATCTCTGCCAGACAGATCATCACAGAAATCTCACAGACAAATATGATTTTAACCTGACTTTGGAAAATTCCAGTTAATAGCAGCATTTCAAACCAGAATTTATCTCCACAACTTTTGCAGGGACATAGCTACAGTATTTTCCTTAATTCAACATCTTCACACCTCAGTCTTCATGCACCTCGCTCACAAGCTTTCGAAGAAACATGTTTGAGACATTGGCTCATTCTCTATTCCAGCTCCTCTCCAGGTGGTGCAACACCCAGTAGTCAAAACGGGCAGGGACACACCTACCTCAGAACAGTCATGCCAGCACCTAACAGAGAGAGGAGGCCAGATAGAGCAGAGACACTCTCTGTGTTTTCCCTTCTTCTTTCATACTGGTTCTCCTGAAGTCCCACTAAAGCCACTGACTGTATGTGCTGCTTACAGGTCAGCAAGGAAATAGGGGCATTTTTCATAAGAGCAAATGTAAGAACACTGCCAAATCTTAACCACATTTATCACAACGGCAAACAACAATTTACAGTATAGCATTCCTATCAGATAAGTATTGCTCGTAACAGAATTTCCTCGTGTGGTTTAAGCATCTCATTTTGACCCATCAGCAGCTGACATACAAAGCAGATAAAATGATCTTCCCATATGTTCGTTGTTTAACGGCTGGCTTTTGGAAAGAGATTGTATCAAATTTATGGATACACATAAGTGCAAGTTGATGAACCCCCACTAACAGCTTCTTTCTTACATCTGGAAGGACTAATAAAGGATAAAACGTTTGAAAGGCGAAAAAGGCTCTTCACTCTGTAAGTACTTGTTCCAATGAGTGAAGAGCCGTGCTTTGCTGTCATTGGCCTAGCCGAGGCAGCTCGAAGCTCAAGGCTGCCCATCCTGCAGACTTCTCAGGCAACTTTTTTGGTTTTACTTGAGCTTCTCAAATAGTAATCAGTCAAAACAAAACTTCACTAACCCAGTCTGTAATAGAGTGAACTATGGAACTACACATGTATAACTGCTGCAGTCTTTCAGAAGCCATTTGTACCTGAGATGTAAAGGTAGGTGAAATCTTGCTCTTTGAGCAAAGCTTGGGTTAAATGGCTAAGCAAAAAGTTTCTCAGGCTATTCCTCATGTTCCAATCACTTCTCATGCCTGCATACAGTTCTTTAGTACTAAAGACCACCACAAACTCCAGCCTTCTATACAACAGTTTTCACCCAGGACTCTCACGTTACAGACAGGAAAGCTGTGACAAAATTTGCATCGAGCACCAGTGAGCACAGATTTGATATTAAAATCCAAAATAACTCACTTTTACCCACAGTGTTTTTTCTGACATACTAGCCTCAACGTCTCTGCCTCCAACTGCTCTTTTCTATTTTAGGCTCACTCCCAAATAAAACCACCAAACCCACTCTGGTTTACTTGACTATAAATGCTACCTACCTCCATAGCACCAGGTCTATCCATACACACTGCACTTTCTCATGGTTTAAAGCTTGCCTCGGTGCTCCACAGAACACCTTGAATTTCTTCTTGTGGATATATTCCACAACAGTTAATAGCTAACGAGGCAGCACATGACTGCCTTAATGCATACAATGAGTATTAGCAGTACTATGCAGTACTGTTATATGGCAACTGACAGCTAACCACGACAATGCCAAACGGCTTCCGCACAGGGGCCGGGTTTGCCTTTTTTTTAGTGTCTTGTTTGCTGCATTCATTGAATTCTGGATAATTAGTCACGGCTGTGGCTATGTCCACAGGAAGACGTAGCCGGGAAAACCAGTTTTCCTTTTTCCTTAACAAAGAGAAGCTGAGCGCGGGTACGCCGGGGAGGGTTTATTCACCGCAGAGGAGGCAC
>NW_008621970.1:0-1085 GCF_000691845.1 Merops nubicus
AAGGGCAGTTCCCGGCTGCTCCCAAAGCTCAACACAGCCGTGGCCGGAGCTGGGCCTGGGGCAGGGATCCTTGTTAGGAGACACATGGAATCTGGCTTCCCGAGGCCTGGATAGTGTGTGTAAAGTTACTTCTGCAAATGGAGAAATTAGGGCTTTATCTGGAGACTTTTGGATGAACGCTCCATTTCTGGCTGAAGCACCTGGAAGCAGTTTAAGTGAGCACTTTGCAGTATCTTTTCTCAAAGGAACAGGCACTTCCAACCCTCTTCTCCCGCTGTGAAATAACCCCCGTGCGTTCCCTGGGCAGGACTGCATGAGCACCTCTGCCAGCCGCTGCCCCAGCGCGCAGACCCTTCCGTGCCACACGGGCTCTCGTGCTGTGCCAGTCGCTCAGCAGCAGGGCGGCACGCGGCTCAGCGAGGGAGCGGTGGCGAGACAGCAACGATGCTTCTGGGGGCTCCTGAGGGTCTCTAATGGCTATTGGCAAGGTTCTGAGAGACCCCAAGGGTGGCAGCCACAGCCAGTGCCACTGCCACACACCACACACTGCTGCCCAGGGACAGCCGGGAGCAGCCACCGGCAGCCCGGCCGTGGCTCCACCCACCCCACGGACACTGCAAACACCACGTGGGTACATGAGTTTTTATTGCTCTTTTAGGAATTTTGGTGTGAGCCAAGATTTATTGAGTTTGTGAGGGCTGTCAGAACAGCTTCGTGATCCAGTTCATCATAGTACAAAACCACAGCTGAATTTTTACAAATCAATGGTTTCAGGTTTTTGACATCAGGAAAATACTATTTTCACAGGTGTTTTAATTCTTCCCTGAATTAGAGATGCATATTGCTCTAATGAGAAAAATCTCCTTTTATTCAGAATGCCTTTGAAATTCATTCAGACCATTTATTGGATGGCTAATACCAAGATGGCCTCACCTATCCAGTCTTGAAAAATCAAATAAATTAAAATACACGTTTATATTTTCTAATGTCCTTTCCCGACACACAATCAGTAGAAAGCAAACCCAAAAGGTGAGGCAGAAATCAAGACGGCAGTCCAAGCCCGCGGCCAGCAGTGAGGCTCCTTC
>NW_008621971.1:0-362 GCF_000691845.1 Merops nubicus
CGGGGCGAGCTCCCCGTGCAGCGTGGAAGGGCCCGACCAAAGGTGGAGGCCTGGAACGCGTCCCCGGAGGCTTCCATCTGCCCGTGCCAGGAAGGTGGAAAAGTTTGTTCAGTGCAGGCAAGCCCTGCACGAAGCAAGAATTTGGAAGTTAATTAGACAGCAGCCTCCATGGGCTTTAAATTTGTGCCTCTCCTGCCCAGCTCATTCTGTTTTTTTCCATCCAAATTTGTTGTTCTGCAAAGAGAGGGGAGGAGGCGAGACCTTCCAGCCCGCCCTTTGCTGGTCTGGGTGCCGCCAGCCCTTCCACTTAACAGAGCAGCCTAACAGCAGGAGATGGCTGCAGATGAGAGGGTACATCTCCC
>NW_008621971.1:375-743 GCF_000691845.1 Merops nubicus
ACGGGCGTGTTGGGCTTAATCGTTCCCATTTGTCACCGTCCTGCCTTTGTGCAGTGCCGGGATCCTGGTTTCTGAACTGGCCTCCAGGTCTGGTTTTGCTCCTCTGCACAGGGATGTGGCCGATGCCCCGACGTGAACACGTCTTCCTGCGACGGCTCACGCGCCTCTCGTCCCTTCTCCTCAGGTCACGGGGAGGGGACAGGGCTGGGTTTGGCTCCTCCAGACAGGGAAATCCAGAGCAGACAGGGCTGCGAGGGCTGACTGGGAACAGAGGCTCCGGAACATCCCGGCCGTCCTCGGGCTGTCCAGCTGTGTTCCTGATCGAGGGGGGCTTCGCCGTGCTCAGCACTGGGCTGTGCCCTGCTGCT
>NW_008621972.1:0-8942 GCF_000691845.1 Merops nubicus
TTGGAATATAATAGAGAGGGGTTTAGTCCAAAGTTAGGCCAAACCCAATGGTTTACAGACCCACTGCAGGCTCTATCTGCAGTCATGTGTTTTCAACATTGAGTATAACACTGACTGTGCTGGAAAATATTAGATACAAGTCCTGTAAACTTAAGTCCTATCAGACTAAGCCTATTTTTTAGTGTGCTGAATCTCCCCTCTACCCTGGGTAGAGCACTCATTCTTCAATATAGAGAGTCCTCTAAAAATGAAAATCTACTTTCAGGCCATCAGAGGCCTGGCAACTGGGAAAAAAAGAAGGAAAACAGGTGAAGTCTGTATAACAGTTTGACACTTCCCCAGCCACAGAGTACCAGTATGGAAATTAAAGTTACATAAACACTTTTGCCTGTATAAGAATAGTCTTTGTTTTGCTCTTACCTGCAGGTTACACTCTCAGTAGGAATGTCCTTCAATCAATAGAGCCTCAGAGTTACCAGGTAGGATGATGGTAAGATGCTGCAGTGTCTATTTCTCTCCTGGTCCATGAGCATATTCAAGAAGGCTTCTCTGTGCCTGCACAGGTTGTCTCTGCTCCTCATCCGCATGCCCTTTGGTGCTGCTGTGACTTTATTAGGATGCCAACAAAATCTTTGGGCTAACAAGGTGTTCATGGCAGGGCTGGAGCTTCTTTGCAAGAAGTTAATAGTTCCGATCATGCACACTAATGGTTCTTAGTAAATTGATATGTTATTATTGCTTAATTTTGGTAAACATTCTTACCGGAAAGTAGTCTCTCAATTGCAGCCCATCTAAAATAAGCTCATTTATGCTAATGTCTTTCTCCTTGACACTCAGTAAATTCTTCCTAATGCATTAATTATGACTCCAGATAGACCAATGATTATTTCATATATGCTAATTAGGAATCATTTTATTCATTCTGCCACACACATCAGTAAACAAGCGGAATGAATTCCCCACAGAGAGAATAAAAAGACAATGATTTCCCTTCCAATGCAGCTTAGAGAATCTACCCCACAATCAAGACATAATTAGAGAAGAAATGAGGAGTTAGAAAATACCCTTACAGGTGCAAGAGACACCAAGAACACGTTCTTCCTCAATGATACAATAAAGTGGATTCTTAGCTAATTCAGCCTTAGCCAAAACCCCATTCCTAGCTAATGAGTTTTTACTACATATGATTAAAAAGTGCAACCTTCTTCTACAAAGTAAATAAAAAATACAATCACATTAGTTCTGTTTCTACTAGAAACTGATATGAAAAAAGTGTAATTTGAGCCCTGGGTTTGAAAAAGATACAAGGGTGAAGAAGATTGTGTGATGCATCATTCGCATTTCTACTCACTGGATGACAAGGCTAAAACATAGCAGAGAAAACTTTTTGCTCCTAATACTTAAATTCCTTAGAGCTACTAAAGCCCACAACTCTAAAACTGGATCATGTACAACTCTTATTCATGACTTCTGTATAACCACTAAGAATATCTCCACAAAAACATCATTTCAGGCTTGGAACCGAACAAAAAGAAACATAAAATGATTATAAAATAAAATAACATCACAGGGATATATATTAAAGCACAAACTCTTAGCTCCTCATGATATAAATGACAATATAATGTAGCATGACAGCTGGCAATGTTTACATGCATGTCATGTCCCTTTATATACATTTAGAGTTGTACTTAGAGAAAAATTTATTGTGTGAATATGACAATTTTTACTTTATTTTTCTCTTCATGTCTTAAAACAAATCAACTCATTTTATAAGTCTATACACTAAGGACCTAGAGTCCTGCTGGGTACTTTCTGAAAACATGAATAAAGAAGACCCCACAATCTGAACTTAACTATCAATTTTGATGTGTGAGCCAATCTACAAACTAATTTGGTATTCCAAAATCAGATATTTCTGTGTTTGAAGGTTGACTGGCTAAAATGGATAAATTCATCCAACAGCAGCTCATGAAACTAGAAAACAAGCATAAAGTTATTACTGAATGAAGAGGCCAAATATGGTTCCAAACCCAAGGATCATTCTGAATACACATACTGTTAGGGATATGCCAGTTTTGTATAAGCTCTCTTTCAATCTTAAATATAGACTTTTGTTTAGAAAAATAGAAAAGGCAGAGAAATTACCTTAAAGAAGTTTGCAGATAATACTATCATGAAGCCTGTCACCACAAAAGTAGGCTGGATGGCTGCAGGCACCCCTGCACCTGCCCTGTCCTAGAAGAGAGATGTACTGTTGCCTTCATGGAAATAAGGTGTGAATTTTTACCTGAATTATTCTAAAAACTAGGGCTGTTGGGATGAAATCTGAATCGATTTCTAGAAGCCTAAAGAAGCGAATTTCATCCTAAAAAGATACCAAGGAATATCAATATTATAACTAAATATCATTGATAGAAATACTTGTGTGTTACTTAAGGTGAAGAAAATTAAAACATCTTTTTTTAAGCAGATGAATATAGACTGAAAGGGACTACAAACAAGTTTAGTTAATGTCCTTAAGAAAATGCAGGTTCTGGATCTCATGTTTCACAGGAGTGACAGGTCTAAAAAAGCTTTCAAATTCATCTTGCTTATAAACTGTAATGTATCATTTGGGGGGTTGGTTTTGTTTTGTTTTGTTTTGTTTTCTTCTTTTTTTTTTTTAGTTTAACTTTGGAAAACTGAAGAACACTTGAACAACTGGGACACCAGTAGTACAGTACTGAAGATATGACATTAAAAGCAAAAGTCCTTGCATGAAACCATCCCTCTATGTTTACTCTACTATCTTTTTTTTCTTTACTATCTTTTTCCAAGGGAGGCAACTCCTTCTGCTAAGGGTCAGCAGGTACAGTTATTCCTAATGGAGGAAAAAAAGGCTGGACTCCACTAACAACTCTCTGAAACGTTAAGGGAAAGAAGTCTAGGATTATTAAAATAAACATCAGTCAGCTTAGACAGAAAATCCTTAACTGTCCAGTTAGATTACTCGGGCATTCAAACTCCTAGGAGATAAGGGCTGCTTACAAGCTGTTTAAACTACTTTACAGTTCTAATGAATGCAGGATAGATAAGTTTGGAAAGCAAGGACCTTGAAAAAAAGTACTAGAAAATGTAAGTTTTAATTTCATGCACACACTTGTGTGTATGGGGGCCAATATTTGGTTGAGTGGCTGTTAGAGTTTATGAAAAAGGTAATGAAAGATCAGATGGATACTGTTCAAGAGCATTAGCCATAATGATCACATTGTATGCTATTAGCAGTTTTAAATATATAAATATAGAGCTGCTAATGGAATATGTTTATGACAACATAGCAAGATTATTTTGCTACTAATGATTTTTTAAAGAGAAAAAAACTGAAATCCCAAGTTATCTGCCTGCTGTACTATTTAAAAGGGAGACCATTCCCTTAATGTTAATTTAAACAAAGTAATGAAGAGTAAAGTTAAACTAACTTACATGCAACATATTGAAAACTGATTAAACAATAATGATGGTCCCTTGCTGGCAGTACAGCAGTAGCATGCTTCACTTGTCTTTCAATATGCTATCTTAATATTCAGATATATCTATCTTGCAAAACATCAGATGAAGCCCTGTGGAAATCAAGATTCCTACTGAGTTTTAGTATACAGAAGTAGGGGAAATTTCAGCAAGCTAATCTTTTTGTCCTCCATGGAAATCAAAAGCTACAGGAAACCTTCATAACTCTGTTTACATCTTCAGCAACCATCTTCTCACTAGCAACTGGTTTCCATGGTTTTTGTTCAGTTTTGAAAGTTTTATTTATTTTTTAAACAAAAATGAAAGCAAATAAATGAGGGTAATCACCTTAACACCCACTTAATGCTACACATAAAAGGTACTAACTTCAAGGACAGTAGGATTGTCCCAGTAGACTACTTCATAACACTACACAGACCTGACATTTTCACCCACATAGTTAGCACTGCAAGCACTATGGCATCTGCTTGGAGGAACACTAAGAGTGTAGAAGACGGGATACTCTGCTACTAACTTCACTATCCTCTACAGCATTTGACAATTTGGGGGTTTTGTTACTTGCTTGAGTTTGGGTTCTTTGTTTCTAATACAGCATGATTAAATCAGCACAGTGCCAGATAAGGTGGGTTGAAGAAAGGTGGGTCTCCTCAGGTAGGAAAGAATACAGAGAGATTAACAAAACCAATTAACAAAAGGCTTTTGAGTGCAAGTCCTCTGAAAAGTCAATGTGAATGCAGGTTCCAACCCCAGATGACATTTCTAAACCATCAACAGAACAGCATCATCTCAATGTCTCAAAGCTCACTGCTACACACACTACAACTGCTACCCATGTTTTTCTATTTGCAACTGGTATCGAGCACCATTCTACTTTCAACATGTTTCACGTGAAAGCAAAAAAAGAAGAAGTTTAATTTTTGGTCCAAATTTGTATTTAGATTCTAACATTCAATCTAGTTTCTTTCTTTATGCAAATTGTTGTTTACCACCCCTAGTGTTTTCAAGAAAATGATAGCATTGTGCTCTTTATCATATAAGACAGGGATAGGATCTGGGAAGCATGACCTGGAACTCCCTTGCTACATTTCATGTTAAATTTGTTTAAAAGCACAGAATTTATTTTCAAGCCACTTAGGATTTTCATACTTGCTTGTGGAGTGCTGAGGGAAGCAAAGGATGCAGTAAAAGCCAGGCACTTAATTTTCAGTTCTAGGAATAATATTCTTTTCCATTGGAGACAAAACCCACTCTCTGGACAAGACTGACATCAATTATGTGAGAATTTTTAAAGCATTCAGTATAATGGATGATAGTTTTAATTACTTAAATACATAATTGCCTCAGAACTAATCCCAATTGTGATTGTGGTTTGGGTTTTTTGTTGTGGGTTTTTTGTTGTTGTCCTTGTTGTTGGTTTGCGGCTTTGTTTTTTTTTTTTTTTAAGTAAGTACCAGACACTTACAAAATGAACATTCAAGTATAATTGTTTATTTAAAAAAAAAGCGCTAGGGTCTGTTGGTAATTGCATTGTGTGGTGTTTATTGAGAATTTTAAAATCACAAAAGAGCTTAGAAGACATGGATTTAAAAGGGATTTGGCACACTGAGAGTATTACAATTTATCAAGTTTGTGGCATTAAATAAATCTGCTACTTACAGCAGTGCCCAGCTAAAAGAAGTCAAAACAAGCATAAGGCCACATGAAACAAATGGAAAGAAGATTCCCTCTTCTGTAGATTTTAGCTGTGACACAGAATCCTTGCTATTCTCCATTCTTTCTACCTTAAAGTCAGCATTGCAAAAGTTACTGTTTCTGCATGATGTTTCAGATGTTCTAAAATCCTAAATCATGACACCATAATCTCAAAAACCAACTTGCAGTTGATTCACAAAAAGTCTGAGTACTTGGAAAGAAAGAGCTACAAAAGACAGTGGAAGTAATAAAGGAAAACTTCATGCCAAACTCTGCACATTTCAATCAGGTCCATGTATTCAGGACCTAGAATATCTGATGTGGGGCTCCAGTATGTTTGCTCCTCATGGCATAGATTACACCGTTATCCTGCAGCTAGAAGATTCCTTGAGTTTATTAATAAACTTAATAATTAATGCATTCACCCAGTTACTTCACCTGACAGACTTGAAAACTGAACATCTTTTCACAAGTTCCACATTTTAAAGATTGGTAGGGCTCTTGGTTACTCAGAAAGATGAAAAAAAAAAAAAAAAAGCACAAATGTTATGCTAATCTTTAAAAAAGGCAAAAAGAAAGATCAAGTGGTATCAAGGATCAAGAAGGTAACTGGGGACTGCCAGCATGGACTTACTACAGGCAGCTTGTGCTTGACCAACCTAATTGCCTTCAGTGATGAAATTATTTGCTTTGTGAGTGGGTGTTTACCTTGACTGATAGACTGACAAGAATGTTATGGAATTAAATAATGAAAAATACAAGCAAAATATTGACCACTTAGGACAGCAGATTGTCCAGTTGTCCCAGTGCAAGCAAAACATGCCCAATAGAAGGCCATGAGGACAGTTAAGTGGCTAGAGCACATGAGGTACAATAAGAGAGCTGGGTTTGTTTGGCCTTAAGAAAAGGCTAAGAGTGGATGTATTCCACTGCAGTATTCCACTGCCCAAAGGAGGATTATAGAGAGCAGGCAGGGCCAGACTCTTATCAGAAGCACACAGTGAATAGACAAGAGACAACATCCACAAGTTGTAGCATAGTGAATTCAACTAGATACAAGCCAAAATATTTTCACAATAGGAAGTGAAGAGCTGGCTGCCCTCTCTGCCACTGGAGTTATTTAAAATTTCATCAGGATATGGCCCTGAGCAACCTGCTTTAATTTCAAAGTTCATCCTGCTTTGATCAAGAAGTTGAACTACACCACTCTCAGAGGTCCTCTCCAGCCTCGGTTATCTAATGATCAATAGGATATAAAAATTCTGGAATGTTGCTATGCAGAAGTAACGCGGTATAGGAACAAATAACACCAAAAAATAAAATAGGAAGAGAATTTCTCTTTCACACCTAGGCTCCACTATATTCTGGGAAAGACAGGATTACCAGAGCTGGACTTGCGTGTCTGGCCATAAGCTCAGAGTATGGAATAAAAGAACGGCAGGATGGAGATGATGTTGGAGGATCAGTGGAGCTCCGGAGAGTTTAGCCAACTAAACTTACTCCCAACATACCTCTTATACCGAAGTGAGAGAGGGTCCTACACTCGGGCATCCTTCTGGCACCCTCTTCAGACAGCTCTTGGCAGAATCCAAACCTCTCCTCAGCTATAATCTTTGACACTGCATGAACAGCACAAATGTAAAAATGTCAGATGACCTGTTAAGAATCTCTATCCATGGAAGGAGCATCAATCTTGAGAAATATCCAGAAATCAAAATCCTACACCACAATTCTGTTATGCTATAAGGTGTGCAAGTGTAAAATCAAAAGATTCTTGGTTTTCTAAGCACTCGAGAAAACTTTTTTATATTGTTTAGTAAGATGTTTATAATAGATGGCTTTATAAATAAAATGTCTTAGCTTAAGTAAAAAAAAAGAGATATCAGGGGGTGTGGAGAAAACAAAGAAATAGTAATCAAAGGAGTGTAGGAAAAATGAACTCTTTACCTCCACACTTAGAGCTGACTGGTTTAGGAAACGGCTCAATAGAAAGGTTCAACTAAACTGCTTAGAAAAAGATAAGAAAAAATTAATACACTCTTTATTACATCTGTTTACTGCAGTTGGAATAAGAAGCCTTCTATTGGCAACATTATCAGAGATGTACTCTGGATCAGTACTCTGCCCTGGATCAGGGTTCCTCAGACACTGAACTCGCACCCATGCTCAGGCTCCCATCTGCAGGTGCAATGACACCCTCCCTTTCAGATGACCACTTGGCCAAATATATACTAGTGTGCCTCAGCCTTTTACAATATTCAGCATTAGGACTTTTCCCAGTCCATTAAGTTGACAAAATTACATCTTACATATTTCTTTAACACAATATCTACTTGCAATATTTTGTTATATTTAATGATCAGTTTAGTAAAGCAGCTTTTAAGAAAATCTCTTCTTTGGAATGTTTTTTCCCCTTAGGAACTGGTTTCCCCACTTATATTTGGGAGTCAAGAAGATATTGCCTAACCAGAAAAGTTGGCCTTTCTTGGATAACAGCCTCACTGGAAAAGGAAAAGAAATCAAAACAAAACTGACGTGATTATGAGCCAAAATGAATTCCAGAGTACCCCCATATGACTGCAAGCACATTCAGCATTCAAACAGAAAAAAGTAAAAAGTAAATACTCAGCAAAATATTATATACCATGCAGAACAAAATCAAAAGCACACTGATTTAAAAGAGACTGCAGCAAACTGTAATCAAAGTTTTGATTTAGATTTTTTGCTTCTTTGGCTGTTTCAAAGGCTTCTTCAGGCTCCAAGACAATATTCAAAAATTTAACAAAAGGAAGTTGAATGGGCATAAGGAATTTTGGAGTTGCTCTTTACCTTCTCTATCATTACAGTTCCTAGAATTTCAGGCCAATGTATCCAGCTTGAATACATCTTCAGATTGCTTGGCTGAAATACTGTGTGTTTACAAATCACCAAAATGTGCTTCTCTGAACAGAAGGTGTTAAGAAGAAGATCTCCTACTTCCATACAGACTGGGAAACCCGAAAGAAAATTAGCAGACGATACAGAACTAATTGTAGCCATTTGTGTGTTCCATGTGTGTTAGCTGACATCCCCATTGCTCCACACCTGCCTTTATAATCACCACAAAGTATGACTGGAACATCAGACAGTGTTCTTCTGTGATTAGAAGGTAATCAGTTTTAACTTGTCATTCATGGTAAAAAACAGGTTTTTTTAAAAAAACTCTGAATCTTTTTCCTGTGATTTTTACCAAGTCCCATTCTTTATGACGGCATAAGACTGCTCTTCCCATTTACATAACCTCTTCTTCTTCATATGGGCATTAGTCTTTCATGGATAACGGGGCCTGCTTCTAATGAAAGCTTTAAGCCTTAGACTAAAAGCACTCAATTTAAGTTCTTTAGAAACAGTGTCTCATTGAAACTACACAGGAGGTTGGTTAAATACCTTGCTGTCCAAATGACTTAGGAAAATTAATGGATCCAATTGAAGTAAAAACCTCTATGTTCTTTTCTTGTAACAAAATAAGGACAACCTAAATGTAAAAAAAATTGCCATGGAGATTATATAAGCAATCAGCTGGTAACAATGCTTTTCTAAGTGAGCCAATATATCAACATTATTCAGAATTCAGGCTTTATTCAGGCTTCATTGGGAAGTGCAATTACACCAGAGAAAAACTGTAGCATTTTCTGTCTTAGTAGTTAAAGGTCAGTAGTAGATTTTTGGAGGTTATTATATTAAAAATTATATATATATAA
>NW_008621973.1:0-6120 GCF_000691845.1 Merops nubicus
ATTCTATGATTCTATGATTCTAACTTGAAGACCAGAAGTCACATTTGATAATCCATAGCATTCATGTAATGCAGCAGCTGTACTGTCACTAAAGGGTGTCCCTTTGCCTCTCCACTGTTTTCACTGCATTAGGTAACAGCTTATTTAAAAGCATCACACTTAGTGCACTGATTTATCTGAAGCAGAAGAAGATGCCATTGAAATCAAGTTGGCAGAAAATTTAATTTCTCAACTTTCCTTGGAGCTTAAAATAAATGGGTTGTATGATGGACGTGGAAGGATAAATGGGAGATGAGAATAACGTGTTGTTAGCATTGTTTGATCCACTTTTGAAAAGACAGTTTTGCCACACGTCTGCTGTAGACAGATATAAAGGATGTTCTCATAAATAAAGTGCTGGAGGCTATTCCATTGTCCTCCTACACGGTACACCTGCTTTTCATCACATATACCATCAGACCGTTCTCATGGCTTAGATGCAAAGCTTGCTTTGCATTTCCATATGTCTTCAGAATACTTTTCTACTTCTTAAAAAGCAAACAGTAGCCGTAACAAAGCCATCAAGAGTTTTGCTATTTGCTGTGCTTTATACGTCATTCGCACAAGAAACAAAGGCTCAAACCCTTTCTCCTCCACTTAGAGCACAGCAGATTGATTTAGTTTGTCTCTATAGCTGCAGAAGAGCACCTCCACGATGAAAACTCAGATGTCAGGGAGAATTTAGTACTAGATTAGGAAATGAGACATGTTATGGTATGCCCTGGCAAGTAGTGTTGTGCTGTAACTGAAATGCCCAACCTCTAGTGGGTATCTACTCTAACGGCCTCATTGTTGGTGGGATTGTTACAGAGGCTTCTTAGCTAGTGAAGTCAGCAACAAGCCTTGCTTCTCCAACAGGAAAAAATAAATCCATCCCTCACACATACAGTGCAAGGGTAAGAGCAATGATGGAGACAAGCAAAGAGAACTGTGTTTCTTCAGGGAGAACAGATGAACCTCACTGCCCCTCTGAAAACTGTTTCCAGGAGGTGTTCATTCCCAGTGTGTATATTGGCTGAGGGCTGGATCAGGAGCCTGCTGTAACATCTGGTTTGCACTTATGCACAGCTACTTGAGCTTTATAAAGCCATCAATGTTTGTTTTCCATGATCAAGACTATAACCTCTTTTGGTTGCAAATCTAATCCTCAGCAAGAATGTTTTTTAATATGTTAAAATCTGAAAAAGAGCTTTTCCTGTAAAATATTTGTCTGCAACTTTTATATTTGATACATTATCAATGGGAAAGTTTCATTTTATTCAGGTAACTAGCTACCTAGATTATTGTTAGCTCTATTGAAATATCTAAACAAACTTGTGTATTTTTCCCTTTTCTATGTTATACTTTGTTATTTCAAATAATAATAAAAACCAGATACCTGTCCTATTCTTCTTTTTACAGTAAATGCAGCAGCAAACCAAAGAAAGGCTTATTTAAGAATGACCTGGAGTCATTAAGTTGTCATGGAAAGCTAAAATCAGAGAAATATTGAATCTCTCCTCTAGCAGCAAACACACACAAACTCCAGCACGTTGGAAGTGAAGCGAGCTGTATTATATACAAAAGCTAAAGAGGTAGGCAGCATGGGAATGGCAAAGAATTCAGTGATGGAAAAGAAAAAAAAAAAAAACTACAGAACTGCTCTATGCACACAAAGGTTTGGACTTGCACAATTCACAGGTGAAACAAAAAACATGTTGGGATGCACCAAGCTCAGAGATCTGACTGAGTGCTCGGGGCTAACTCTAAGAGTTTGCAGATCTAAAGATGAGCAAACGATTGCTCTTTGGCATAGATCTCATAACTATTTCCACCTCTAAAAAGCTTTCTATGGTTATTTTCTAGAGCTTGAATGCAATAGAATAAATGTTACCTGACACCAGCAGCTTAGCTCTGATCAAAACTCACCTGTAAAAAGAGGCAACAGCAGTAGAACAAGTTATTCTACATATATACTTTAAAAAGGGAGACGAATCAAAAAAGGAAAGCCACTTTAACATACAAATTCATTTTTACCACTCTACTTATGGAGCCTAACAGCAGAATTGGATCATACTTTGTCATGGCTGACACTTCAATATCCCTTTATTTATCTGTAATCTCTTTCCCAATGGCGTTTGCCTCACACAGACAGACAAGAGGAGAAACTGGTGACTGCATTCTGAGCATTTAAAGACCTGCTTCCCTCACAAGTGAAGAACAGCTTTTTGAGTACAAGTTATGAGATACAGATCACAGATTAGAGAACCTATTTGTTACTCTGATATAAAGCTTGTTTCTTAGTGATTTAATACTCCAAATATTACCTTCTGCTCAGTTTAATGATCTTTTTATTCACTGAATTAATTAGTTTTATTACTTAATTTGCACTTAATCACAGATCACTTTATGATTAGAAATTTTACTACAATAAGAATGCTGTGAGTTTCTATGGCACTGTTAAATCCTGAACATTTTGAAAAATAAATGAACACTCTGTGCTGCCCAGTTTTTGCTGATGAAGCAACTAAACCACAGAAGAGAGGCAAAGAAAAGAAAAGAAGAGGAAGAAAATCTGAATTTCTTGTTGTGAGCACTGCAGTCACTACAGGATTATTCCCACTTCAGTTACATTGTCTTGTCCTGAGGCATCTATGAATGTATTTCACTTACTATCACATTCTTCTGGAGGGTAAGGGGTTCTGGCTTACAACACAAGAATAAAAGCTCAGAAACACCTTTAACTGAAGTTGTTTCACATGCAACTTCACTAGCAGTTCACACCATCTTTTAGATGTTAGACTTTAATGGCCAGATATGTCCTTCTGATTTAACTTAAAATAAAATACACAAGGTGACAGTAATGCTTCCAACACACTGGCAGCACAAAAGACCCTGTTAAACAATTGCCCATCACTTAGGAAGCTCTGACAAGGTGAGTGCCCCTTCATAACCTAAAACAACACTAAGTGCTAAGTTTGAAACTCCTTCTACTTTGCAAAATCCTTTTACAACTCGGGGCAGGGATTGAAATTCAGGAAGAAAGAGAGGCAGCACACTAACACATGCTATCGGGTACTTTAGAAGCTTGTATTTTAGAGCATGAGCAAGGGCATTGAGCTGAGGGGGCACAAAGAACTTTACCATTTCCAAACAAACTAGACCTTAACTTTGTCAATCTTTAAGTTCTTCAAACATCAGCTTTTGAATTGCACTCAGTGTGAGAGCACGCTGGACATGCAGATTCTCAAAGCTGTCTAATCCCACAACTTGCAGGCAGTAATAAGGAATCAGAAGGTATTAATGCTTTAACAAACCCAGAGAAGAGCAAACTTCTGAATTCAGACCAATTATTTGCTGGCCTTTAAAAAATCTTCACTTAAGGATAAGCTTGGTTTTGCTATTTTGCATTTAATAATCTTGGTTTTAACTAGTTACCATTAAGAAAAGGACAAGACTCCTTTTCTCTACATGGTATCCATAAAGTGCCACAATTTAAGACTTAGGACACTACATACTTCTGCCTCTGTTTTGTTCACCTTTTAGTAAAATAAGCCCTGCAAGGAACTTAACAATTGCTCCCATCCATGCTAGGCTTGAGAATTCTCTATCTTTTTATACTTGTTTCCTATTGCTACCTAAACTCATCACAGCAATTCTTATATGATCTCTGCTCCACAACTATGACTGTTAGTGTTTGACAGGTTGCTATGCCTGGAACATAAGGCTCTTCCACCAGTTTCCCTTTTTCAAGGTTTCCCAAGTAACCTACTAGACCTTTACTGGATTTGATTTCTGAGAAAACCAGGAGTTCAGCCAATATTCTACAAGCATATTCTCCTTTTTGTGGTGGTTGAGTTGACCAACTCTAAATATCTTAATCTAAATGTATAGCTGGGTATATAGTGGTTATTTTAATATATAGGGGAGAACAGGTATAAAGAGATGGTTATAATAAGAGGTGTGCTTGGAGGTGAGAACTGAAGGATCTGGACAACGTGAATATAAAATGTAAGCTTAGGGATAATAGAAAAAAATATCAAGACCTACAGAGACATCTTTGTAAATGTCAGTGCAGAATTTGACCTTTTGGTATCTATCATACATTCACCTGTCTTTGTTTGGGCCCCGTATCTCCAGTGTCATTTTGCATTGCCTTGCAAATCCTGTGGTGTCTGCTCAGAAATACTGCACTGGGAGGATCCAAGGAAGAAGGCAGACAACTTCAGAGGCCACAGGGACAAAACTCTTCTTAAAATGTCCCAGAACCTAACAACTGCTGTCCTTCTGCATCCAAGATATTGTGTCAGCATTAACCACAACTGTACTTCATCCCTGTAAATGTGGAACTTCACGTCCTTGGATGCAGGTGGAAAGGAGCACACTTACTCACCCACGGCACCTGCAAACTTTGATTTTTCTTAATCAGGGTACATTGCCTGAACTGACATGTTTTTGGGCACACAAGGCTGCTATCAGCTACTCAAAACATGACCCCTTCTCCCATCCATTTTTTTTTTTTTTAAACTAGTGCTACACTGTTAGAAAAAAAACATTAACTGATGGTGATTCTGGGGCCAACAGGGGCACTGAATCCTGCAACCAGTGAAGTCCAACATGAAAAGGGATGCTACACAAGCCTTGCAGCTTGTTCTTTACTTTTTAACTGATAACTGGTGGAAGAGAACATGGGAAACAGATTAAAGGTGGAGAGAAGTTAGTCTCTTAACTAAAAGGGGATCCAGAGGACCTGGATGTGACCAAATGTTCTTCTGTAAAAGTACTGAAACACTGGTGTCACAAAAAAACAGCCAGATTTTACATGATACTCTTGACAATGCAGGTTCTGTTCCAACAAGCTCTTGGATGACACCACATTCTCTTCAAAAATTCCTAGGCTTGTATCACCAAATGGAGACCGAGGTCCCCACCTAAAGCATGCAGTTGGGACGTGTCAGCCACTGCAATAGCAACACACATCACAGAGATCCGAGGTTCTCTGCCACAGAGCTGCAGTACAGCTGTGCTTCTGGACTGAAAGGATTTTGTCATCTCATTTCTTTGCTTTGGCACTGGTGTTTTACATGGGCATACTGGATTGTATAATAAAGCACTGATGAGCACATCTCAGTTTCTTTTTTATGTTTTTTTTTTTTTTGTTAGAATACATATAATTTCTTCCCCCATCCTCTTTTTTGATAAAGAGAAAGGAAGGATTTGACCTTCTGACAGTGATAACTAGAACAGCACCCATGAAGACACTGCTGGTTATCCCAGCTGCTAGCAGATTCTGTTAAACAGAAAGAGGGTAACATTTTTGAAGGAACCCAAATCCATTTCTCTTAGAAGCATAAATACACATTCTTTTTGTTTACTGTTCAAAGGAGTGGAGAAAGGCATAAAAGAAACAGAAGCTGCTAGAGATATGATCAACTAAAGCTAATCCTGCCTCCAGTGTGTGAGTTGCTCAATCATTGCTCTAAGTGCTTTGCTTCTGATGCTGAGAAGTACTACTCAGGAAACCAAGCATGCACTGAAGCAGTTCACTCAGTCGAGGCCTCTGAGCACATGCCTTCCAAAATCCCTCTGCAGAAGGTTAAGAGCACACCCAGATTTTAGCCCCTACTTATATGTTCTGATAAATTAGCATCTTATGGCACTTACCCAATCTGGATTCCTATTAGCAAGGCATTTAGTTAGGTACTACACTGCTTTGGGAGCTTACTTGCTCTGTGGAATAAAGTCAAAGCATGGAGGCAAGAGTGCAACATGTGTGTGAGGTCACCGAAATCAGGCTCTCAACCTCTAGCAACATACTTTGCTCTACACTTGACAAATAATGAATTGATTTAGAATAAAAACCTTTCTCTCCATACATTAACAGCACCAATACACTGATAATTTACTGATACATTATATACGTTATATAGAATTACATATCTACTGCAAGAAATACTAATTTGTGGCATCATTGTAGCACATTTGGTTTTTGCAGGTGTGTTCTTGTCACAACACAACTCGTAATTCATTCCCGTATAAATACAAGGAAGTGTTTTTTTTAAATTATTTGGGGTTCTATTTCATAGAATCATAGAATCCTTT
>NW_008621974.1:0-919 GCF_000691845.1 Merops nubicus
GGCCCTGTCACGGCGCTGCCCGCCCCTCCTGAAGGAAGCTGCGCACAAAGGGCCATAAGAAATCGCCCAGATGCAGTGAAAGATTTTCATGGCAAGAAATCAAATAAAACGTTCATAGTGATGAAGTGAAAAATAAAACATGCTTTCAGAAAATGGTCCTTTTCTTCTCCGTGCCTGTGAGGGGGGGCCTGAGGGGGAACACAGACAAAGGTGCCGAAGGTCTCAATCATCTCACCGCTTAATTATTCCATCTCTCAGAAGGCATCTCCAGGCAATTAGAATAATCATTCATGCTTGTGCTTTACCAGGGACTCTTGCATTCTTCCTGTGAAGCATCAGAGCTGGATTGTAATTTTTTTTTTTTTTTAACTTTAGCAGTGACCTGCAACTAAAGGAAAAATAAAAGTTTTTTGAAATATTAGTTTAATAAGACATGAGAATAATATTAAGGATATGAGCCTCCCTTATTTATTATTTATGTGTATAGCGTGATTTAGAGATGCACTTGAACCAAACAAGTCACTACCAAACAGTGGATCTATCTCTCTCTATATATATTAAAAAAACCTACAATATTCGCCTGGAGATTCTGTCCACATATTCGGAGATTGTGATTTAACATACACAGTTTATCAAGGCTGGTGTGCTGCACAGAGAGACTGGATTTTTATGTAAGGGTATAAATAATCAATGCACATAGCAACTTTAAATTACTGCTAATGTGTTTTACTTATGTTCCCACTAGAACGATATGTGAAATAACAGGGAGTTGCTAGGCACACACTTGACAAATAATATCCATGAGTTTCCATTTTTATTATTTTTATACATTTCTTATTAAACCAAGCGGCGTAGTTCAAGCCCGTGCAGCCAGCCCGCACTGGTGGATTACAGCTGGCAGAGAACAGGGGTTAGCGCC
>NW_008621975.1:0-2075 GCF_000691845.1 Merops nubicus
CGGCTCGGAGCCTCTCCCGCAGCAATGGCTGTAAAAGCCAGTAGGAAGCTGTAAGATAAAACACCCAGATTGTGATAAAAGGGGAAACAAGGCGAGGCGAGCTGGCGTCCTGAATGCGAGTCTTGTACGTCTTATTATCAAGTTAATTAAAGCTAGCATCTGACAATGTCACTCGGCTGTAGAAAAAGGGATTTAAATGCAGCGTCTCCCAGGACTGCGTGTCAAGGGCTGCTTTTCATTGAGCTGGTGCGAGTGTTTGGCTGGAGGAACAGCTCTCCGGATTGAAGGGGGTGCCTTTAAAGAAGCAGCAATTGACAAGGAAGCAATTATTAAATTTTGATGTTCAAAAATAAAAAAAAAAAAAAAGACGACGAAGAAGAAAACGGCTTCTATAATTTGTGGTTTAGATGGAGAGCAATATAAAGAGATATCAAGGCCGAGAGCCATCAAAAGCCTCCCCCCCACACCATGAAAGCTCCTCTCAAACACTGTAAGAGAGATTTTTAGAAGCTCGACAAGGATCCTAGAAACATTAAAACAGAAGTCGATTTTAAATGTGCACATTGAAATGCACAGAGCCGCTTACTACGTGGACTTGCACTTGAGGTCAAGTGACGGACGGATTGTATGCTTCTCCATAATAATATTAATTAAACAATTTGCATGCTAATAAGGTAACAATTATCAGGGCTTCTGTTGAAAGATTCAGGTTATTACAACACGCCAATCTGGAGGCCAGGGGTCAGGGAGTGAGAGGCGAGAGAAATTTCAACTCAAATTAACATTCTGTCAGCTCCAGAAAATGGGATAAATAAAGTCGAATTAATTCATTATAATAAAGAGAGAGAAAAGTCCCCCCTCTCTTATTCTGGGCTGGATTGATTACCATTCTGTATTCAGAAACACGTCCCCCTCGCATTCCTCTCCTGAAATCCGACAGAAAATGAGGCATTTATTGCTACAGGCAAAATTTGGTCCAGTGGACACAGTTTACATTTAGTATTTATAGAGAAAGAAATTAAATTATGGTGAAAAGTGAAGCCCTTGACCCCAGAATTAATACCAACCCCATCATTTTCTTATTTCTGTTAGGGCTGCGTAGTCCAAATTCAAGCTACCTTTTAGCTCTAAACAGAGGCAGGGAGACCATAATTAAAGTAATCTATAGGGGGGAGGGAGGGAACAGCAATAATACAGCAGTATATTGTATGGCATTCAATTAGGTGAATAAATACAACTCCGGACAGACAACATAGATTAGAGACTCGACTTCCTTTTTTTATTTCAATTTTAGCTTCCCGCTCTCTCATACCCACACAAACCAGCACTAGGATATGTATCATCTTGACTGGATATTTTATAACTCTACAATCTATTTGTATGTTTTCCAAAGATAGTGTCTCTCCCTCTTTCCCCTTCCTCTCTTTCCTTTCCTTTTCCGTTCCTATTTATTTTTATTTTTCTCCCTTCTCTCCCCACTCTGCCCACCCGCCCCCGACTCCAAGGATTTAATTCCTCACGAACCTCCCAGGAAGATTTAAAGAGTTTCCCCTGTTTGATTTTCCAGCCCGGCTCTTTCTCTCCCTTCTCCTCTTTGTTAGTCGCAAACGCTGTTTCTCCCTGCGCTCCCCTTCCCGTCTCACCTTCCCGGGGGTCGGGGGGAGCCGGGCTGGGTCCCCCCCGACCCAGGGGATCGAGGGGTCCGGTCCCAGCGGGCTCGGGATGGGAGGGGGCAGAAAGCATCCCCCTCTTCCTCCCTCCTAGGAGCTTGGAAAGTGTTTCTCTAGCCAGGCTCTGCAGGAGAGAGCACAAAACTGGGGGTCCCCAGCCCCGCGCCTTGACAGAGAACAGTCCTTTGAATAACTAGCCGACATCGATGTTTTATTTGGGGGAAAACTTTTATGGGGACGTAATTTAATTAGGAGGAATGGGGCGATTCTTTGGACGCTGTTAATGACTGGCGGGGCGAAGCGCAGGGTGCGCGGTGGGCTCCCTCTGCGGGGGTGGGCGGTGTGGTAAGAGGGGAGGGATGGCAACTTTATTTGGGCTTGATTTTTTTATTTTTTTTGCCTCCT
>NW_008621976.1:0-4466 GCF_000691845.1 Merops nubicus
GGCTGCGGGCAGTGGGCAGGGAGCCGGGCTGGGCTGTCTCCTTCATGTGTGTCTCGCTTTGTATTGAATGATGTTAAGCAGAGCTGGAGCTGGCGCCTCGGCCTCATTACCTTCAATTACAATAATTGTTGCCTCTCTCCAGTGTTTTGCATTTCTCCCTGGGGGAGTCTCTCTACTGCTTCTTTTCCAGCCTTGCTCCAGCTTCCCCCTATCGATTGGATCGCTCTGGCCCAGGTCCTAGCAGCGATGCCTCCAGGAGGATAAATGCAAATCGTCCTATTGATTGAGAGGAGCAGGAGCGCAGCTCGTTTGGGAGGGGGAGGATTGTTTTTAAATGAAAAAAAAAAAAAAAAAAAAAAGAAAAAGAAAAGGCAAACTGATGAGCGTGGCAGGAAATGCTTCACTTTCTGGGCCCCTTAAAAAGAGTCTCTTTATCTGGTCCTGTATCTGAGGGGGATGCAGCTTGGTGCCACCTGGACTGCATATCACATGCGCATGCGAAACAGACACTAGCCTTGTTTTCTATTTATTTTATGGGAATAGGTTTCACTGAGCATCTTTAGAACACCGCTTCGCTCCTCTAGTTTGTGGGTAGCTGAGTTTCACTGGAGACATGCTAATTGCTGCTGAAAGTGAGCAGGCGGGTAGTGTGCCGGCCTCCATCCACCTCTTTGAACTGCCCCGGTTACAGGGGATAAAGCTCTCTGGGAGTTATTCACCTGTGGGAACCTGCTCGGCAGCCTGTCTGTCACGGGGGAGCGGCTAGGGAAGGAGTCAGGCTTTGGGTTCCGCATAGTCTTAGCTCTTGAAGTGGCTACTCAATTCAGGAAATCCATGGCCAGCCAGAGAAATGGAAGCCAAAGAAATTGCATAGAGTCATATTATGTGCCTTGTCCTCTCAGCTTTATGTTGACCATAACTATGCTAGCTTAAACATTAATTATTTTTTAAAAGGAAATAATTAACATAAATAAAGGTAATTCAGTAGAATTAGCTTGTGTGTATCATATCCAAAATGTTAGCAAACTAACCAGAAAAAGAAAGTTGTTTTTTGGCTTGTGTTGATCAGATAACAACAACAACAAAAATACTACTCTGCTTAATATTGCTCCGAAGATGCTTTAAACAGTCTCAATACTTTTAACTTCATATCATTTCCAAACGAGAAATTCCCAGATGAATAATAATTGCAAGGGGCAAAAAGCAAATGGATACGGTGCACAAATATTGCTTTTGACACCGATCTGCAGTGACTGCAGTGTAGCAGTACTAACTTTTCCTAGCTAGTAAGATCAGCATTTATGTGTCAGTACTGGCACATGCCAGTGTGCAGATGCAAATCCAGCAGTATGCAAATCCTCAGCTCCCTGAGGAATGTGGGTTTCCCCAGAACAGGGCTGCTGTGATGCCTTGTCTGTAGAGGTGGATACAGAATGAATTTTCAAGCTACCGCTGTTATCCATTTCTATTTTTGCCTTTTTTTTTTTTTCTTTTTTTTTTCTTTTTTTTTTTTTGATGTGTGGGCTGGTGAAAGTTCAAACAAGCAGAGAATACTGTATTAACACAGTTGCTGTTCAATAGGGGTAGGCAGAAGGGTTACATCCAGACATTTGGGGGAAATGGTGGTGAGCTGCCAGCATGCCAGGCAAGTTTATAGAAGGGTGAGGAATTCATGATAATCTTCAAAGCTACCAGATGAAGGAATTACTTTTCACTGCAAACAGCTTTTCCAGGGCTAGTTGCTTAAATCAGGGGCACCTGCAAGCTGAGGTTTTACCTTATTTTAGGCAGCTTTGCAGGCATGCTGCTGCTGGTGGCACATAAATGGTAAGCAGGAGCAGCAGGGACTGGCGTTACTGCCTATTCATGTGGAAAAGAGAAAGGGAATTTATGAAAGAAGAAATATAAAGGGAGGAGGTTGAATTTTCTAAAGCTGGGTTCCCAGAGCCAGAGAGGAGCTTTTCTCTTATTCAAAGTTATGTGCTCAGAAAGTACTGCCAAGTTGACCTCTGTCTTGGCTTGTCTTATTTTCCTCCTTCATCTAGGAAAGACTTCAAGACCTCATGCCAGTCATCTCATCTCATGCTTGTGCTGGAGCCCTCTAGCATATGGAGCTTCTGGAGAAGGAGGTGGATGTGGTTTGGGATTTCTTCAGAGGGATTTCACCAGATGACATTGGAAAGGGACTCTTCAATGGCTGCACGGCTTACATACTCCTGGTGGAAAACAGTGAGCCTTTTGTTGAACATGATTGTAAGGGAAAGCAGGCCCTGTGCTGAGCAGCCGTTTGCCTGACAGGAGAAGCCCCGGTCTGGAGTAGTTCAGGACCTCGGATGCTTGTTTGAATTGGTCTTTAAGAGGGATTTGTCAGTTCTTAAGTCCTCCTGGCAGAAACTTGGCACTGCAGCTATTGGCTTGTGAAGTAAGAATCAAACCAGCATTGGAGTGGCCTGAAAAGACTCCTCTAACAGATATCTTCTTTTGGTTGGCATTTTCATGTTCTTAAAAGACAAAATTTTGCATCTGCGACACAGTTTTGAGCTGATGCAGACAGAGGAGAATGTTCTCCCCTGAGAACTCTCCCTAAAGCAGTCCCTTTCCCTGAGGTGCCCAGAGGCTGATTTTGCGACCAGGTCCGTCCTTGGTGTTGGTTTCAAAGGGCTCCACCGTATCTGGTGGGAGGGAGCAGCCCTGTGCTCTGTGGGGCTATGCAGACGGTTCAAGTGGAGGCTCCAGGCTGCTCTCCCATGGCTGCTGGAGACACGTCATGTGGCCTCGGGCTCCTGACGCTTTCCTTGATGGTTTCTTGTAGTCATTATCCCACATTCCTTCTGGTTGCAGAACATGTTGTTATTATTGCTTTGTGCTCAGTCTGTCTCCTGTCCCTTTTTTACAGGCCAGTCTGGCCCTGTTTGCTCTTGCCTCTAAAACAAAAGCAAATTAGTGCTGCAGAAGCTGAATTACTTTGTTTATGTTATGGTCTGTCAGAGGACCCCACACAATCCTCGTGCAGCTTCCTGAGCAGCACACCAGCGAGTGAGGAGACATGGTAAGTCAGTCCGACCCTCCTGATCCACAGGTTCCCAAAGGGGTCTGTAAATTAGGGGTGAACTAAGGCTGAGGAGTGATTCCTGCAGCCCCCCCCCATCACTTGTGGTACTTCAAGTGTGCCTGTAGCACGCAGAACTGGCAATTTTTTCCAGTAAATTGTACCTCACAATTCCAACTTGACAGCTGTCAATGAAATTTGCTGCTCCCAACTGATCTCGAGCACATTGCCCTCTGGTTAGTCTGTCCACGCTCCCTCGGCCAGGATGTTTATAATACTCAGGGAGTCTCTCATGTTACTTAGTGCAGTAATGGCTCCACAAATAAAAGCCATTTCCAGTCTGTCGGTATCGTGTGTAACAAATAAGATCTGCTAAATGCGCTTGTCACCAGTGGTAGGAACAGAAGAAACAGAATTGCACATGTTGCTGTAATGACTCGAAGTTGTTATGAATGATATTTTCGTGTTTTTGCAAATGACTGTCTGATAGCTGGTGCCAGAGCAGGAGATAGGGCTTGGCTGATCTCGCTATTTTTGTAATTTCTAAACAGAAACAAGAATTAGAAAATTACTTTGCGGTGGAGTGCAAATATATGTAACATAAGTGTAAAGACTGCGGTGCAGCACACGTGTATCTATCTTATACATATGCAAATAAAAAGACTAACAGTAAAACCATTATAACGTGTGATGGCATCAGCACTAATTACCTAGAGATCTAGTCTGTTCCTCTCTGCCAAAATAAACTGGGGTTATCTCAATCTCAGATTTCGTATTTCCTCCTTTCTCTTTCAGGGGAGGAATGTCTCTGTCACAAGGTATTATGTCCTCAATTGATAACGTCTTTAAAGACTCAAAAAACATTTCAATTTAAAATTCTAAACTCATTTTTGCTATTAATTTATTATCTACACACCGTCCAACAGCTTTAGTATTAGCTGCAGACCCAAAAGTTTAAAGCATTTTGCCCATAAATGGGAAACAGTCGGTGTGCAAATGTTGTCGAAATTGAGGCTTATAAAATATAATGAGAACAGAACGGAGAAAACTAAGTTAGCAAAGAAATTTTAACAATGGGACACATTGTTTTCAGGACCAATACGTGAAGGAGAACTGTCCAAGCTAAACATGACCCACAGGAGCTGTGTCAGAGCCCGGCGGTGGAACATCCCCTCGTGCTTCCATCCCAGCCGCGGTTCTTTGAAAGGAGACGTTGGAAGCAGAGCCGAGTTACCGCACCACGGTTCCGGCCGAGCGGCCGGTAGCTCCGCGCCGCGCCAAGCCCGAACGCAGCCTTCCCATAACCGTGGCAAAAAGACCCCCAGCTGCAGCGCTGGGGCGCGGGGGGGGGCTGCAACGCTGTGGCATCCTGCCGGAGCCCGGAGCGGCGTGGCAGGACGAGGGCGAGGGCAGCGCC
>NW_008621977.1:0-431 GCF_000691845.1 Merops nubicus
CCTGCCTGGGCACACGGCTCCCAGGGCACAGCCTGGAGATGCCTCCCCAGAGGTATTTGGCTCTGCACAGCTTCTACTGGATGTGGTATTTTAAAAGCCATGGTGTTGAGCAAAGCCACAAGGCACCAGGATAGGGCAGGGAAGGGGGAGAGGAGCCTCACCTGCTCCCCAGAGGGGACCTGTGCAGGAAACGTCTGTGTGCTCTGCTGGGACCCTGAGTGTTGGGATTTTCCCAGCCCTGATGTATCCTGGATTAACAAGCACAAAGGTCTCCACACCCTTGGCCTTGGTTTGACTAGAAGCAGGCTGTGGGGCAAAGGGCAGTACCAGAAAGGTTTGGTGAGGGTATTTAACAGGTTTATTTTGTAGTTGCAGAAGCTGACGTGCCTTCACAATGCAGGAATATTTCTCCAGGGACAACATGCTGCTTT
>NW_008621978.1:0-363 GCF_000691845.1 Merops nubicus
AGGAGGAGGAGGAGGAGGAGGAGCAAGGCCAGGGTGCGGGTTTCCCCATCCAATAACCTCCCCCAGCCCCGTGCCCTCGTCCAGCAGAGTCTGGTGTGCTCAGGGCACGTCTGGCACCTCAGCACCTGGGTGTGAGGGGGCTCCACACCCCCAAAGCCGGGGGGGTCCCCGTCTCACACCCCTCCTTCCCAGGTGCCGGGTCAGCGTGACGCTCGTTGCCACCAAGGATGAAGATTTTCCACCTCCTGTCACCCCCACCGGGCGTGGACTGGGAGCTGTGGGGTGGCAAAGCTGAGCTGCATCCCCGGCGCTCCTGTTCACCCGGGTTTTCACCCAAAATGTTCCCTCGAGGCCACGCCTTGG
>NW_008621978.1:645-990 GCF_000691845.1 Merops nubicus
TGAGGAGAAGCTCTCCTCGTTCCTTGCAAGGGATCCATCCCACAAGGGATGTGTTGGGTGAGAAGCTCTCCTTGTACCTTGCAATGGATCCACCCCATGAGGGATGTGTTGGGTGAGGAGAAGTTCTCCTCCTTCCTTGCAAGGGTTCCATCCCACAAGGGATGTGCTGGGTGAGAAACCTCCTTGATCCTTGCAAAAGATCCATCCCACGAGGGATGTGTTGGGTGAGGAGAAGTTCTCCTTGTTCCTTGCAAAGGATCCATCCCACAAGGGATGTGTTGGGTGAGAAGTTCTCCTTGTACCTTGCAATGGATCCAACCCACGAGGGACGTGTTGGGTGAGAAG
>NW_008621979.1:0-10201 GCF_000691845.1 Merops nubicus
GTTTTTTTCCCTGTACCTTGCTTACCATTTACACACAACCTGTACAGCAATGTGGTCTCTGCTTTTCTTCCTACATTTAGCTGGAACTGCGTAGAGCTGAATGTCATGATACTGACTGGGAACTGATCTATAGCCTATAGGAGGGCTAGAGATGCATGTTTGTAATGCATTTACAAACGTGCATTAAACCATATGCAAGGCTATTTGTTAAACATGGAATGGAATGCTTCTTATTCAGCAATAGGACCGTCAGCATTAAACAGTTGATACTCTTACCACTAGTTTCATGTAACCCACCATCCCTTGGATCTTTTTATTGTGACATAAAATTATGATTATAACATATGTTACACATAAGAAGTTCAGCAAGGTGATATTCTGTGTTTTAAGGTTCATTCAATATTATTTCTTTCCCAAATTTTTCTTCTTTCTGTGTCATTTGTCAACATTTTTCTTCTAATCAGTCACTAGTTAGGGACTTTGCAAGTACTCTACTGCAAAAAATCCAGAGTATCTGGCATTTAATAAATTAGGGAATCTCACTAACCTGGATTTGATTATAATTTAATGCAGTAATCTAGTATTGCGTTACTCTTCTGTGTTGTATGTGCCATCCAAAATGTATGCTCATTTTGGAGAAAGAAACTTCCTTTTAAATTGATTTAGACTTTTAAAATAACATTTTTTAAAGGGATGTGTGTTCATAAGGCACATTCAAAAGCAATTACGAACTAAAAAACAAAACAGTAGCAGCTGCAAGCAGTAAGAGATTTTAAGTGCCCTGTGGCAATTAGGGACTTAACAGCTCTTGACCATGGGAATCCAAAAGAAAAGCTTTGTATAAATTCAGGATAAAGCATAATCCATAGAAAGAGAACAAGGACTATCAGTTGTATCTTGGCTTTAAGACATCCACATGAGGAAAAAAGTCAGTGTTAACTACAATACATCAAATTTCTTATAATCAAAAATGCAGCCTTATATATTTTATTTGCACTTTCTAGAGGCTTTGGAGCACTCACACAGAAAAAAAAAGAAAGAAAACCAACAGACTCTATTTTGGTCTTTTTGTTGACTTGGAGGGACAAGAGAGTGGTGGGGAATATGTGAACATGAAGTAAGTTTATGCCGCCAGATCTGGCTCTGCATTACAACCCTTGAAGACCATTCAGGCCTATTTCCAAAGCCCAGTGAAGTCAAAGATGGTCTATCAGTCTCAGTAGGATTTGAGTCAGTTATTTCCTACGGCTTCAGTTACATGGGGTATTTCCTATTGCCATTGAAAAATGTTCTATGAAGACCTCAGCATAGTTACTCGACACTCAGCTGATTTGCAAGAATGTGCTGTAACTAGGACAATCCTGGGAAACCCCAAAGGGGTGTCTCCCTGGTATTCTGCAGGCACACACATGCTTGCTTTGCCTGCTCTCAAAGCTGGCTGGACGATAGCCAGTTGTAATCAGAAGTCTGCAAACATCTCTGTAGATCTCTCTCCAGAAGTATCAGCTTCTACAGAGCTCAGAAACCTTCCTAGTTCACTGCATAGCCAGCTCCATTGTCATAAATTATTGAGCTAATTTTCCAAGTGCTAACAACTGTAAAGAAAAGAATGGCTGGTGGAAGGCATAATCTATCAGCTGGTAAAACAGCAGAAAAAGCTAGTGGAAAAAAAACAGAGAAAAAGGGACTGCTTATAGGATTGATATCTATAAAACATACAAAGGATAAATTTCCTAACAAAGGAAGACAAGTGCTATCTAAGTCAAAAAATTACTTAAGATAACAATATAAAATTATTATTAAAACAGTTAAGGTGAAACTGTCCAGAGAATTCCTAACTAGATGAATTCTGGTTTTAAGAGCGAGCATGATCATTTTGTGGAAATCATTTTTGTGCTATCATTTTGGGTGCTGAAGAAAATATGAAGGTTAAGATATTAGGCTTAGGATCTCTACATTATCTTAGTCTGTCTTTCTCTATTAATAGCCAAAGTGACTCTTTCAGACCCAATGTAATGAAGGCATTTGCCAAGAAAGACTCTTATCTTTCTTATTTCCCCCCATGTAAGTTTACAACAGCCTGGCTTTCCTGTACATAGGAAAATTTGTAAGTCTAAAATATTTTTTGGTTAATTAGTTGGGAATGCTACATGTGTTCTTTATTGCAATGGCACAAAGCTGGACTTCAGAATCGTGCTTTGATGCAGCCAGTAGCTGGCAACATGTCACAGCTTTTCCACTACACTACTGACATCACCGCATGAGAGGTTTAGGCAAATGAGTGTATGTATGCTCAAAATGAAAGGCAATTTGATTTTCAATTTTTGCTTTGCCTCTGAAAAGTTAGTAAGAGTGACTCCCAGCAGCAACTATTTCCACAGGTAGAAAGCTCTGTAACATTGAACCCTTAGGTGGTTGTGTAGAACATGCCAGTACTCAGGAAAATTAACACTGAGATTCATGATCCAAGTTGTGGAGAAAAAATTTACTGAGCTTGAATAATAAACACCAACAAGCATCTAAAATATTCTAAGATATGCCTTAAGCAATGCTTCCTCTACTTTCTGTGTTTAGTGATAACATGATCTTTCTGCATACTTCTCTACATTCTCCTACCCACTTTATGACTGAGAAGTCTGACCTTCAGGTATGTTCCATCTGAGATTTGTGGGTTTACAGAATTTTCTTCTGAAGGCAGGTGTTTCCTGAGGTTCTAAAAATGGGCAAAGAATTCACAGGCTTTGCTTGTAGGATTTCCAACAAGACAAATAATGAAAAGTAAAAGCTATTTCTTTCCCACTTGCCTTCTTTTGCCTGATTTCAAGAGAAATACATCAGTTAGGACAACAGAATAGGTCAGAACAGAACAAGTTGCCAGAACATGTCAGTTTAGGTCCCTCATATATGGTCCCTATATGTTTCTGTGCAAACTCCAGCTAATCAGTTTCTTGTGCTTTAGTTCTCTATACAAATAATAGCACTACCCTGTATTATAGGTCAGTTTTTAAGAAAACAAACAAACGAACCTCAGGAATATAAAACTGATAGCTGTCTGTTAATGGAAGCTAAATATATTTTAAAAGGGATAAATTTAATATGCCATACTTGGGTTATTTAGCCTGTATATTAATCAGGGCAAAAGAATGTCTTATTCCATTTGGTAAAGTGCAATGCAAATACAGTTGCTACAAACATGTTTGTTATTAACGATAAGAGATAGTTTTAGATTCAGGAGTGAAATCTGATTTTCCTGGCAGAGAGCTGCAATTTCAAGGCTGTTGCATTCTTCTCCTGCATTTCCGGAGTCAGCACACTAGGAAAGGCGATAGCCCTTTGGGGAGGGGCAAGTCACCACGGTTTGAGTTCTTAGTCAGCTTAAACGGCAGCGTTAGCAAAATACTGCAAATAAATGAGCTTGCTAAAAGCAGAAGATGGCTTGCATGGCCAGCTTTCTGCAGGCCTTCTGGTTCCTCGGTCTAGGAAGGTAATTTACACAGTCCATTCCACAGTGTGAAATGCATAATGATATGCCCTAGTGGCCTGAACTTCTACGTTCAGCATTTTGGGGCATTCCTCATCCCCAAAATAGATCATGCTGAAAAGTCCTCAGCTGGAATAGAGCCAAAATCACTCCACCAATTCCAAAAGACTTAGCTGAACTTTGATAAACTGAATTTGGGGTTTACTCCGCCTCAGAAACTTCACTGAATGTTCACTAGTCCTCCTTTATCAATAACCAACTGCTGCTTGTGAGGGGGTTTTTACTTGTGTATATTTTTAGGGCTTAGATTTCCTTCTAATACTGTCTGCATGACATGTACTATATGATTTTGTTTAAGCTCAGTATAAGTTATGTAAGAGTGACTGACTCCAAGAAACATCCTTTGAAAGAAAAAAAAAAGACAGACATACTCTTCCTCAAAGGAAAGAAAAAAAAAAATTGTCAGCTTGGCAAATGCTGAGTTTGTAAGTTTTTTTGAAGACACAAGTTGATGGAATGAATAAATACTTTGTATCACTTCCCCATCTGGTCCTACCATTTTACTGAGGGGTACCACAACAAATAAAGTATCTAGAAATTGGCTTCCAAGGCCTATTGCCTGCACCACAAATTAGCTAGTTTCTGAGACTTCTGTCTGAATGTGCCTTTTACACAAGCAAAGCATAACAGACTGAAACGATGGCAAATTAGAAACATAACTGAAGAATCACCGTCATCTTTTGCTGCCAGTATGTATAGCTGAAAAGCAAGAAAATTATTTTTCTGAGCATGCATCTCTTTATTAAAGAGAAAGTGGAGATACATTTCATTTCACAATCCTGTGAATCTTTCTTTCCTTTCCAGCAGCTTCAGACATGTCTGTCTTCAGTACATATTTGATTGATAGACCAGACAATTTCATCATTTTTTCTTACCAGCAGAAAGTTGGCTCAATCATTAATCATAAAAAGCCTTAACAGAATTTAATTAATCTTTCTTCCTTTCTTCCTCATAGCTGCTTCCTACAAAACAAATATGTCAGGATGCATTGGGAAGAATTTTAACTAAAATAACCTAATTCTGGATATTGAATATTAGTTCACAGTGGCAAGTCACTCAGAATGAATCCATTAAAGTGAAAGAAAAATCTTTCCAAGATCTTGCTTCAGAAAAATTGAGAAGATTGCAAAGTGTTTGCAAAGCTCCCAGAAACAAAGAGCCAAGCTTTGTCTGGAATATTATTCACGAAGAAAGATTTCCTCAGGTCTCATAATATGCATTTTGAGGTTTTTTTCTTCTTCTATAGGTGTTAGCCTATAAAACACAGCAGCAACACAGCCAGATCACATAAAACACACTAACTGCTGACAACTTGTGTACAAACATAGAACGGGACACTGGCTGTTGGTACCACCAAAGAGGGTTCTGCCTCATCTCTCCCAGAAGGCCTGAAGAGGGGTGTATGATTGCAAAAAGCATCTGAGAGTAACAATGTCCTGCATCCTGTGATTGCTTGTCTTTAAGAAAGAAGACCTCACCTCCCAGTGCTTGCCTGACAAACACATGAAGCCCTAAGCATTTGCATGCACTGCTCCGGAATTTAACTACAGCCTGGCAGCAGTGCACAATCAGATTCAAAAACTTTCTGATTTTCTTTCTACATTCTTGACTGAAGAGAAAAAAAAAAGAAAAATGATCCTTCAATTGGTAGGTGATATTAAAAAAAAAACTAACTTAATCTCCTTTTCCCTCTCTCAGAATCTTGAACACTGCTACAGCAGGAAAGGGAGGCTTTGGCGCAGACCCTCCGGCTCTCAGCCATGTAATTCCACCAAAATCATTGCATCTCACTCATATGGGATGTTAGTTTCTAAGAGGTACTCTGGAGAATGTGGCCTTTCACATTTCTTATTATTAGTGGGGTTTTTCTTAACGATAATAGGAAAATTAGCAGTGATTTTCAGATGAGTAGAGATCACTAAAACCAGTATTTACCACCTCTAATTCCCTATCAAAACATATATGTAACGCACATAAGGTACAAAATAACAGCATGGGATCCATCGTTCAATTACAAGGCTCCCATTAATTCAGGCAGATAATCAGAGATTTTCAGTTACTGTGGGAATTTTCAAAGTAATTAATGGGTTTTGGACAACATGACATCATTGCAATGACTGACATTTGCTTGAACTTAATATGTCACTTAGCATTCACTGCTAAGCAACCAAGCTTTTGGTATGCTGAATGTCTGAGACATGAGGTCAATGTCTAAAGTGTATATGCAACACAATTACTAGTAACTACTAGTCTCTAGTGAAAGTGCACTAACAAGTTATTATTTCAAAAATTCTCCTCTTTCAGAAAACTTAAACGTTTGAGACTGTCTTTTGTACAGGAAAGTGTGTCCTCCATAATTTCTAGTTCTGCACTTGTTCTAAACAGAGGTATCATCCCTTTATTATCTGTGTTCTGTTTCCTGCTTCAGTGCAAGTTGTGTCCTCCATATAATAAAGTGAAAGCAAGCTAAATGGCTTTAACTTGGCTTCCAGTTACCTTATATTTACTTTCACTGAGGTTTGAGCTATTGCTCAGGATAGATTTTCAGGAGCAAAATGCAGATGCACAGATGGGTTTCACGTCAAACTTCCACAAGGGGGACTGAGGACAGTGATTTAGTCCCACCTGGTGAAGAATAATTTAAACAGTCTCCACAATGGAACCATAATTTTGGTAACATCTTCAGAAAGTCAGTGTGTTGAGAAGCAATTCAGACTTCCTTCAACTTCATATTGCAAATGAAGAGCTAACTGTGATGAATTCTCAACAAGGCATTTTTTCACTTTCTACTCGTTAGTCTGTCTGTTCTCAGGCTTTCTTACATAGAGGTGTCTTATAAAAGTTCTGTGAAATGTTACAGCTTCTCACTAAATAATTTTTTCCGCTCACAGAATGTTGCTTCAGGAACTGGTCCCACCTTTTCCAGGAGTAATATGGAAACAGTCCCACCCTGACCAAATCTGACCTTTGAGTGATTGCTTCAGAACCTACACACCCCAAATGAGAATAACTGTCCAGGACAGGACATGTAATAATGATGTCACCTGACAGAATGAGAATGATACAACTGAAGCAGAGGCCAGGATAGTGGAAAACCAAAATGGATTGATTTCTTACTTGCAGTGCTCATTTTCTTTGCCAAATACACTCAAACAGGAAGGATAATATAACAGATGATGGCCTGAACTGCAGAAGCTAAGGATCAAAGTATGTGATTCATATATACTGCAACTAGCTTAAGAAGAGACATATTAAGTAATTTTGGAAGGAAAGCAGCACTTGTCAGTATCATTTTAGTGCTAATACAAGAAAGCCACAGCTTTGCTTAAAACACGAGAGACATAATCTGTGTGATATACCTTCCAGGCAGCTACATGCACTTCTTCAGCAACATGCCCATAAGCTGCTAGATATTTTTAACATTTGGTTACTATTAAATTATGCTTCCACTATCCCAAAATAACAGTAAATGGCAACTCAGTTCGTATTTAGCTAACTGGCTTACCTGTATCTAATATAAATACCTTTATATTTTAATCTTGTCAACAAATATTGAAGACCAAATATTATTGACCAATACCTGATCCTACTAACTCCAGTTTGATCACTGTGTTCTTACCTAAAATTGGGGGAAATGCTAACATTCTTACCAAGCTGCAAATGTATGAACTTTGCACACAAAAATGTAAATATTAGTATATGTACATTCTTATGTTCTTTATCTTTACATGTGATCAACCCTGAGCTACAGCTGAACCACTTTAAGTCATTAAGAAAACTTAAAAGCATGTAAAGTAGTGTCATTTTAGAAGACAAATTTATGCTCCGTTGAACCTCAAGAACTTCACCAAACCTCCAGGTTTTTAAGGATCTTTCATCATAACAAATGTTTATGTTAAACATATCACCTACTTAGAGTACAATTTTTCATTCTGTGAAGAATTCTGCCCTTAACCTCTTAATTGCTGACAAAATTCTTAGGCCCAAAACATATCTTCAAACCAATTCTACGGAAATCTATTTCATTGAAATCAGCTCAGTGGAAAGACCATGAATTTGCAAGTTAATACTATCTGAAGCTGAAAGGAAGACATTCAACACATCTGCCTTCAGATTCTGAAATCAGCATATCTAGGTTTCATTTTCAAATATATCTTAAAGCAACTTTTCAAAAACCTCAGGGTGGTATTTTCCATATTGCTGCTGCATGAGAGCTGACTATGCCTTGCACAACCTCCATTAAACTTAGAGGAAGACTGATACTAATTTAAGTTAGAGTTGGAGTTATCCAGAGGATCAACTTTAATTATATGACTGTGCCTGTTTATCTTTTTTTCCCTTTTTTTCTTCACAGAGTAGATCTTTTTCACAGTTAAATGATTGTTTTGAAACTATTTTAGGCAACATTCAAGTCCAGAAAAAACTTGGAATACTTACAATACTTAGATAAAGTTTAAAGCAATAGTATATAGGACAGTATCTTATTTCCACACTTCTAACTTTAGACCTTCTCATTGTAAAGATCTGTTGAAGTATCTCTTTGAATAGATGGGATATGAACAAAATTGTTGCAGTAATAATAAACACTAGACTATATAAACCACTCGAGATATTTTCAAAAGAACTTTGTATCCTCAAGCAGCAAAGATTCAGATAAAGTAATTTTTTTCGTCTTACTGCTTGTTACATTTAGAACGCATGATACTGGAATGATATGTAGTGAGTAACTATGGATACACAAACAGAACCCATCAACTTTTTGTGGACAATAAGTTTTCAATTTATTCACCTCAGCTCGATCCAACTTTCAGGCTCTTTTCTCCCGCAGCCCCTCCTTGTGAGCTATTTTCACTAAACTCAGTGAAAATTCCACAGACAGGACAGGACAGGACCCAGATGAGCAAGCCAAAAGTTATCATCCTGTTGCTGAGGACAGCTTAGTTCTTAGCTGAAAGAAAAGGAATTGCAAGGCTCTCTAAAAAGGCCTTAGAATCATGGGCCTAGAACACATTTGAGTCAAGAACGACTGATTAATCTTTGTGCATGGTTTCTTTGGGGAGTTTTTGGTAACAGACTTTTTCAGCATACAACTGTTCTTTTAATGGATTGAGAATTGCATTCAAACAGCCAGCAACAAACCCGACGTGCTGAATCAGAGTTACTGTTCATCCTGCTTGTCAACTTGCCCGTTTTAAGATGGCTTCCAAAAAACGCTTCCTGTGGCCAAACTCTGTAGGTCCTTGGGTGCGCTGACCAGAATATAGAGGTTCTCTTGTTGTTACTCTGCAGTCCTCCAAATTAAAAAGTGGCTCACACAGAACCAGGTTTCAAACTGAGGACTCCTGGGGACTCTTCCAAGTTCATTGCCTATCAGGCAGATGGTGCAATGACTTGTGCCCACACAGCCACGTGAATAATTTCGCTGCATTGGCTACAACTGCTGCCTGGTATACTGGGAGCTCATACAAACTGCTGAACAGCTAACAAGTCTTTTCACAGTTAGCAGCTAGCAGGGAGCTATTTTCTAGCCTTTAAAACATTATCATTTTGATTGTGCCCTCTTAATCTTCCAGAGAATGCAAAATTCTTTTTTTCGTTGTTTTACAGTCCAGTATTCACATTTACCTGCCACCATCTCAAACATGGAAATATCACATTTGTCAAGAATCACAAGATGTTGAAAACTATGAAAGTCTGAAGTTTTGGGACTCATTTTAGCAAACTCCAATTTGCTAATATCACCTGTTCCATTTCTGGAGACGTTTCTGTGAAACACATGAGGAAACCAGCAGTGTTTCAGTTGACTATTTCTGAAAATTCGGGTTACTTTTGTTAGCCAACATTTAACAGCTCAGGTGAAAGTGTGGTCTGCATCCACACAGAAAAACTGAGGTTATAAACCCGTTTTGATCAGCACGATATGACCTAACTACATCACTCACCCTATGATTAAGGGAGGTGATTAGACTCTATGCTATGTGTCCAGAGTATGAACTGGTCTTGTAAGGCAATAGGTATTTGCCATCCCTTTCTTCATGATGATTGCAGGGTTATAATCTAGGTCTATACGGTTTGTTTCTCAAAAACAGTCAAATTAGAAAACTGTTGTTAAATTCTACTTCAAAGTGAGACATCTATCACCTCTTCCACATTTTTTAGAGGTAAAAATTTCCATTTCTGTCCAGAAAATTCAGAGATCTGGTTTCAGCTGATGATCTCTGGACTCTTTTCAGCTGAAAAAATGAAAATTGAAGAGGCTATCTCGTTTCACTTGCTTTCCATTTTCCCTATAGCCTATGTCAGTATGTACATACTCAAGGATGTTTCAGTCTTCACATTCAGCCTGGTACTGGTCTGGGAAGTTCACCATTCACTCTCCATTGTTCTCATTTCCAAGGTACTTCCCTTCTCAGCTTTTTGTACCATTGCTTAGCTTGGTGAGACAACCAGTATCTGTTCTAGGCACAACTGCCTGAGCAGAAGCGTGAGTACTTGGAACTTACTTCTTTCACAGCGAGCTTTTTAAATCCTATTGTTAAACTGGGTTTAAAGTTAATCAGATTAAGCCAACCACACTGTCAGCTGGGTTTGTTTGGGGCGATGGGGCCATCTGGTGGCCAGGGACAGAGCGGTGCCGCACCCCGCGGCTTCCCGGCACCG
>NW_008621980.1:0-937 GCF_000691845.1 Merops nubicus
CTGTTGAATGCAATTGATTAATTATGCACTACTCACAGCCCACTTAGGCGGCGACACTTCAGTTGTTTGATTGTTTGGGGGCTTTTTGGGGAGCATCGGTGTTAGTTTGGATGTTTTGGGGCACGCAGAGAGGACGAGCTCAGGCTTGCTCAGCGCTGCTGTGACACCCATCCTGTCCCTGGGCACGGGGTCCTGTGCTGCCTCTCGTCCCTGCCCCTGGAAGAGCGATTCCACCAGCACGGGGGTGTCAGACCCAGCCTCCCTCTGGGGCTATTTCACACCCTGGAGGAGACCCTGGGGTCTTGGAGGACCCTTTCCCCCCACCCCGAAGCTGAGCAGCAGCTGTGGGCCCCCAGATGTGCTGGGGGGGAGAAAAAAAAAACGGTCTGATCCTGCTGCTCCCCCTGCGCCACTGGAGACCTCTCAAAATTGCTGGGGGCAAAGGGTGTTCCACCTGGACTGGGGGGGACGGGGCTTCACCCCTCCTGTGCCCGGGTGCTTGAACCCCCCCGTTGTTCTGCAGCAGCCCCCTGGCTCTGATGCTGACGGTGGTGCTGGTGCTCATTGGCCTCTTCTCCATCATCTTCTTCATCAGTGGAGTGAGTCACTTCCAGGACCCCCTTTTCTGCGGTGAGTCCCCCCCCCAAAGCCCTGAGGGTTGGGGATTGATCCCGTGCCAGGGCAGGGAGCAGGGTCTGGGATTTGGGGAGAGCTGTGGGACCCTCTGGCTCGTTCTCCCCCAGTGTTTGTGGTGTTCTCCTTCACCTCGGTCGTCGACTTGATCATCTCCCTGGAGGAGGATGGACACATCTCTGGATTCATGGAGGTCTACGTCCGAGAGGTACCCCCTGCCCTGCCCGGGGCTCTCCCACCTGAGCCACCCGAGCAGCCAGGGCAAGCACGGACCCTGCTCCTGCTCCCAGTGCTCCCAGTGCTC
>NW_008621981.1:0-15031 GCF_000691845.1 Merops nubicus
TGGGCGCTTGGGCCGCTGGGCTGGGAGGGAGAACGTGCTGGGGATTGAGAGTCCACATCTGGTTTGAGAGCTTGCGTCCAGACTGGGGTCGCAGTATAAGACACGTTATGGCCATAAGTTCTCTCTGCTGTGTGCAGGGAGCAGGGACTTGCCTGCTGTCCCAGTAGGTCTGACCGTTGGGATCGTGTGAAAAAAATCAAATACCAGAAACTATTGTTTTCTTGTAGTTCTCCCTCACTGTTTTCCACTGTCAGAAAGCATCACGGTGTAAAGTGGCTCCTTGTCTAGAGCCACAGGGCTCTTCTCTTTCCTTCCTGTGTATGCTTTACGTGGCACTTGGGTTTTGGCACTGTGTTCTCTGCCTGTAAGTGAGATGCCAGCAGAAGGCTTGTCCAGGTGTGTACAGGTCCTTTGGTGCAGCTCGTGTTAGCACAGTGGTCACGTTGGGGAAGTTCAGGATTGATACTGGATTCTTTTATGCTGACAGGACATAAAAGAACTATTTTGTGAACTGAGCCAAAGCAAAAGCCATGCCAGGACCCTTTCAGATTGACACGATTGCTCTCTGTGGTGGGTTTTTGCAGCTGTAACACCACACGGCCTTTACGGAGACGTGATGTGTCTGATAATGGGTTAGATGATGGCCCTGACACTGGTTTCTCCCCCAGTACTGCAGGTCAACAAAGATGATGTGACTGCACTCCAGTGTAAGATAGTGTGTCTCATCCACATTGGGAACTTCAAGGAAGCTCTCGGAGTAATCAACACCCACACTAAAGTGTTAACCAGGTGAGTTGTGCCTTACTGCACTCTACAAAATATGAAACCACAGGGCCTTGAGAAGCTGCTGCAGCTTCCGTGGAGGGGACCAATAAGCAGTAAATAAAGAGCAGGATGTGTTCAGAGCTGTTGGGATGGAACCTCTCAGTAAAACTTCAGTTTATTCCAGGTGTGAGAGATGGTCTGGATGAGTATGAGACAGTCTCATGTCTTGCTGTTGAAGGGATTGTCTCTAATGTAGTTTTTGGCCACCTTTATGATATGATTCTGCTTGGTGATGTAGTCAAGTGCTACAGCTGGCACAAGGCAGGAGGGCAGGTCTGACTTGGAGTGATGGGAGAAGCCCTTGCCAGCAGTAGTGAGCTGCTGGCTTTGCTTGGCTGTCTCATCATACTGCTCCTCAGGGTCCTTTTCTTGGTGAGCCTGAAGTACCACACCAGCTTTTGGAGTGGTGCAAACCCTTTGTGTGTGTTCTCAAAACCAAGACCTTGGAGACAACTGGTATTTAAGAACAAATCAAGATTCCCATTTGTGTCATTAAGCAGACTGTAATATTCTTTCTAATAAGGTGCTTTTTGTGCACCAACCGGGATGAAATTTGCTACCCAAGAGCTTCCTGGCAGCAAAATTCTTGTAGCTCAGATACTGCATAGAACTTGCCAGAAAAGTGTTTTGTAGCATCAGTGTAATGAAACATGCTCTCTTTTATGTTCACATTTGAATAGAACATAATTACCTTATACACAAATTCCTTCTTTCTTGGGACAGAGAAGGGGTTTAATTTAAGGCTTTTTAACTTGGTTTTTTAGTATATGGTAAGAAGGAGGAGTAATTTCTCTACATGCAACTGGCTTCAGAGATGTCCCTATAATTTCTTTAGCGTGGCTCTACTGTGTCTTTGTCTCTGTAACCTGCAGAGCAGGAAAAGTGGTGGTTCTTGCCCTGTCTTGAAGTTGTCCTGTCCTGCCCTGAAGCCCGGGGCTTTGCTTTAATTCTTAATGCCATTCATTTGGTTTTGGACTCCCTTAATACTCAGCTGCACTGAGATCAGTTTAAGTAGGCAAGGAAATAGCTGGCGATGAGTGGCACCAGTGAGGAACTAAAGAAAAGGCTGATTATTTTTCTTTTGGCTGAAGTGGTAACTGGCAGGGTAGGTGGAACGTGACCTTCAAGGCTCTGCTGGTTTGCTGCTGCTGCCCTGCTGGTGTGAGCTTGCTCTGAAGCCAGTTTGATGTTAATATCAGCAAACCCTTTTGCTTCAGTTTTACTGCGCTGATGTTTCAGAACAGGTTAGTTTTACTCTTGACTTAGTATCAGACTACAGGAATGACTGTGGTTTATACCATGCCCTTTCTCTCTCCAAGTCAACTGTGTTTGCAAGTTTGCAGTGTCAAGTCTTTTGCTGTAGTGATGTGCCTTCTCCTTAAGAGAACAGAATCATGCAATGGAGTTTGGAATTGTTTCACCTTTAAGCACTTGAGTTGTGTAATCAGTAGGAGGTGGGGGGCATTTGAAATGTGTCTGGAAATGCCAGAAAAAAGGAACCTCTTCTTTTAGGTGAGGTTTTAGTATTCCTTCTCTGGTGAGCACAAAGTAGGTTTAAGATATTTTCAGCACTCAACAGATACATAATTCAGTAATCTGGGATCATGTGCTCACCTCTGGTGTTTGGCTCTTTGGGAATGTAGCAGTCTGGGACTGACAGGGGTGCTTAAACAAGTGTGCTCAGGGGGGTGAATGCTTTTGAAAGAAGACCATAGTGTGTGCTGCCAGCTTATGTCTTGTCTTGTCCTTGCAGTGATGTTATTGCCTTTGAGAAGGCCTACTGTGAATACAGGTTGAATCGCATTGAAAATGCTCTCAAGACCATTCAGAGTGCCAGTCAGCAGACAGACAAACTGAAGGAGCTTTATGGACAAGTGGTAATTACAAGCCTTTCTTCTGTGTGGGAGTGTTGTGTGCTGGGTGTCTTGTCCCTCCGCTAATGCAGAACAAGTGTGGGGTCAGAATTTCCTTCTCTGTCTTGAAGGTCAGGACGGGTAGGATTCCCAACTGCTCCAGCTTCTGTGGAGCTTCCATCACCTGTTGCTGGAGGCAGAGTTGTCACCTTATTGCCACTGAACCAAAGCAATACTTCTGTGACTCCCTCTCCCTTCCTGCTTCTGGCCTGTTAGTAGCCATCTGGCTGGGGGGATGGAGGATGGAAGAGAGCTGATGAGATTTATCTGTGGCTGAGGCATCTGCTTGCATTAGATACCTGCCCAGCACACATCAGCTGTTAGGAATGAAGCTGAAAAGAAGTTGCATTTCTTCTCAGTTTTCTCCCTGATTGATCAGAACAGTTCTGTGAAGAATTGGCTGTCTTCTTTCAGCTGCATGAAAGACTGTTCATGTAGTCTCTCTCATAGAGAGGTGATCCAATATGGAAAAAGGCTGTTTGAGGACAAAACCATGTATACTGCTGCTTTTGAAGAAGCTGTTTTAGGAGCGAGAACTGTGCCACTTATGTGTTAGTCTCTAGTGTCATTGCTTGAGTCCTTGCAAATGTAATCCAGAGTTTGCCCTTGAAGGTTGATGCAAATGTCAGCAACATTGAGCTTAAAACGTAGAGTGCTGTCCTGGCAGACACAGGGGTTCTGTTCTGGAGGCTCATCCCTTCCCCTGCTCAGCTGTACAGGTTGGAGCGCTACGACGATTGTCTGGCCGCATACAGGGATCTGATCCGCAACTCCCAGGATGAGTATGAGGAAGAAAGGAAAACCAACCTCTCTGCTGTCGTGGCAGCACAAAGCATTTGGGAGAAGGTGGTGCCAGTAAGTAAGTGTGTGTGTAAGTGTTGAGAGCCAAGGGATACAGGATATGGAACCGCAGATCATTAACAAGATAGAAATGGGTTCCTGTCTCTTAGTGACTTAGGAATGTACTGAAGACCACCCAGTGGTTTCCCCTGTGTGGAGGAATAACCACTGTTACTGTTCAGGAGTTATACTTCATCTTTGATCTTAAGGAGATTGGTGTTAGTAGATGTCACAGCAGAGCAGGAGGTCTGTCTCTCTGAGCCTGCATTAGGTGGATCACCTGTGGTGACTAGTACTTTCCTTACCCTCTTCCCCAGGGTGAAGCTAACTGCCTGGATCACCCAGTTGTGCTTGAGAGTATTTTTGTTAATGAACAGTGTAGACTGGGATCTCATTTTTTTCAGAAATCTTTGTCCTTGGAGGTGGGCACAGCACATTCAGCTGTGCTGAATCACATTCAGCCCTGTGGATCCACTTTCTAGTTCCCTGGAGTCACAGTTCTTACCTGCCCTCTTCCAGCAGTCCCCAGGTTCAGGCTGGAGTTGCATTGCTGCCTCCTCAGTTGCCTCTGGCTTTGTTGTGTAGCGTGAGGGGAAAATCCTTTGTGCTGTGACTTACTTGCCAGGTGTGAGCCCTTTTCAAATTGTCTCTAAGTTTATTTTACAAGGCATAGTTGGAACGTACATGAAAACTATAGTTTGTGCTGGTTGCCTGTCAAACTCAACAGATGAGCTGGTGTTGATGCAGTGCCATGTTTGCTTCTCGTGCTAGGAGGATTTGGGCCTTCGAGAAGCTACCTACGAGCTGTGTTATAACAGTGCTTGTGCATTGATTGGGCAAGGGAAGCTGAACGAAGCCATGAAAAAACTACAGAAAGCAGAAGGTAAAAACATGGTGAGGCGAGAGGGAAGCTTTGTGTGATAAAACTAGTTACTTGCTCTCTATAGACATCCTTCATTGGACAGAAAGATTTTGAAAATTTAAACACTGACTAGTGACAGAGTTTGTTGTAAGTTTCCAGATGGTTGCAGACAGAACTGGTGTTTTTGTAGAAGTGTTCCTCTGCAGCTCTCATCCAGAGCCATGTGGTGTGTACCATCTCTTGGCTCTCTTACAGTCCCCTGATGGGTGTTTGGTGCCTTTGAGCAGTTTTGGAAGTAGACATGAGTATAATCTCTCCTCATAAGCATGAGATGTCTCATCTATTCTGACTCCTATTTTTGTTAGTTTATGTGTATCTACATAAACATACACTATAAAAAATAAAAATACTTTGTGGTCTGAATTAGGTATGAAATAAGTGTAAGCCAATAAATGAGCTGGTTTGTGATGAGGATTTTTTTTATATGAGGGGGAACTTCTTCCATTTTGTGTGTGTGCCTGAGGGGAGAGAGCTAGGAAGAATTAATTTCTTTCTGATCTAATTGCTCTTGGAGATAATTAGGTCAGTTCTGTCCTGATTTTGATGGTAGAATAGCAGCTCTCCCGAACAACGGATTTATTAGGCATGTGTTATTGTAGCCTGTGTGCTGTGATAGTCCTTGGGAGAGCAACACAAGTGAAGTTCTGGTGAACTATGTGAGAAAGTTAGCAAGTGACTGATATGTGTACTGAGAACTGGTGGAATTGTTGCCCTGTAAAGGGGGGTATAATCTGAGTATTGAATGCTCGCAGCGCTTAAAATGACTCCCAAGATGGCGAGCAGTGGCAACTGAGTGATCCCAACAGAAAAGATCAGGGGCTAGGTCTAAGGAAATTTGCTCAGAAGAGAAGATGAGTGTGTGATTCTGCTCTCAGAAGGTGGCTCTGGGAGGGACAGTATTTCCTGTGCATTTGGTATTTCTTCTGCATGATCTGGTCTGCTTCCTCACGCTCAGTCCCATCCCTCCTCACACTTAGTCCCATCCCTCCTCACACTTGTAGTCTGATGCTACAGGAGTTTCAGGGATACATGAAAAAAGTACATGTTCCCCCATGCTTCTGCATGATTTTTTTTTCCCCTAAAGCCTTCTGAATTATGATCTTTGATTTGTTTTTCCTTCTAGAGCTGTGCCGGCAGTCGCTGTCGGAAGACTCTGTAAGTTGTTGATGTTTTGGGAGGTGTTTGCTTTGCACCAGCACGAGGGAGGATGTTGCCCTAGAAGCGTGGCTAATGGTGCTGGCTGCAGTGCTCCTGGTACAGCTGTCCCTGCTGCTGCAGGCAGGATGGGTGCAGGTTGTCTGAAACCCCTGCTGTGGATGAGCACGCCGAGTGGGTGGTGGGAAATGGAGGAAATTTGTAATAATCGCTGTCGTTGGTTCAAGCAGAGGGGCAGATTCAGCACGCAGGTTAAGGGCATCTTCAGATTCTTGGGAGAGCAGGTGAAGCTTTCTTTTCTCCTCGTTTAACCCAGATAGGCTTGTATTTGTGCTGTGGCTGCAGCCTTCACCTGTAGTAGCTGGGGTGCTTTGCTTCTAATACTGCCCAAGAGAGCTTGTAGATGTTAGCCAGCAGAATGCTGAAGCCAGGGGAAAGAGAAGTGAGATGGCAGCTTTTTTTTTTCCTTTTTGTCTTGATTTTCCTTCAGGATGTGACAGAGGAAGACATTGAGGCTGAACTGGCCATTATTCATGGTCAGATGGCTTACATCATGCAACTGCAGGGTCGTACAGAAGATGCCCTACAGCTCTACAATCAAATAATCAAGTTGAAGTAAGGGCTTTTCTAAAACAAATGCTCTGTCTTCCATCTGTAGAGAGACCACTGTTTAATGACAGGGTGCTTTCTGCTTTTCTTGTCTGCAGGCCAACAGATGTAGGACTACTTGCTGTCATTGCAAATAACATCATCACAATTAACAAGGTATGGAAATTACTTTTCTGCTTTCAATGTGGCTCTTTCTGGTGCTTACTCAGCCTGCTTCTCTACTCCTGTGGAGAGGAGGGGAGTGGAATCAAGAGAGACTTTTTCCTAAACAGTAATTAAATTGCAGACCCAGAGACACCTCTTCTTTAAGGAACATCATAGTAAATTCTCCTCATGACGTGTTGTGATTTCCCCAGGACCAAAATGTCTTTGACTCAAAGAAAAAAGTGAAACTGACCAATGCAGAAGGTGTGGAGCATAAACTCTCCAAGAAGCAGCTCCAGGCGATTGAATTCAATAAAGCTTTGCTGGCCATGTACACTAACCAGGTAGGGGAAACTGATCTGCAGTGTCTTAGGGGAAACTGATCTGCAGTGTCTAACTACAGGTTTACTCTGCAGGAGTTTGACTAGGCAAAAATGGATATGCGGGGTAGGGGAAACTGATCTGCAGTGTCTAACTACAGGTTTACTCTGCAGGAGTTTGACTAGGCAAAAATGGATATGCAGGGGTAGGGGAAACTGATCTGCAGTGTCTAACTACAGGTTTACTCTGCAGGAGTTTGACTAGGCAAAAATGGATATGCAGGGGTAGGGGAAACTGATCTGCAGTATCTAACTACAGATTTACTCTGCAGGAGTTTGACTAGGCAAAAATGGATATGCAGGGGTAGGGGAAACTGATCTGCAGTATCTAACTACAGATTTACTCTGCAGGAGTTTGACTAGGCAAAAATGGATATGTGGCTGTTCTTTGTCAGAAGATAAGACCACTTGGTCTGACACATAAGTGAGGAGAAAAAGAAAATGCCTTAAAAGAGCAGCCAGGCAGCTGTGTACTGACTGGAGCGTTGCTGTAGGGAGGGTGGCGTGGAGATGACAGGAGCTGCGTGAGGGGTTCTTGGATGCACCAGAAGTGCTACTAAGGGAACTTTTTCTCCGTTCTGTGTGCTCATTTCCGAGAAGCCATCACTGGGATCTCAGCTGGGGTGGTAGGTGAGCCCTGTGTGAGGTGCTTGCAGAGGTTAGGTGAGTGTGTTCTCTCTCTCCTCAGGCGGAGCAGTGCCGCAAGCTGTCGGCGAGCCTGCAGGCGCAGAGCCCCGAGCACCTGCTGCCCGTGCTCATCCAGGCAGCCCAGCTGTGCCGCGAGAAGCAGCACGCCAAGGCCGTGGGGCTGCTGCAGGTGGGTTACGTGGAGCTGCCTCTGCCCAGGCTCCATCTGAACCTGTGCTTTGTGTCTTCTGCTGTTTTCCTTGGCTCGCTTTGTCTGGGGCGTCGCACTGGGCTTATTTGGGCCTGAACGATGCTGCTTTTAAAGGGAAGTAGTCCCCTGGCACCTCGTTTTTTTATGCTTAGGAAGCTGTCATAGACTTCTTGTTTTCTTGTTTTCATAGTAAGCGGTGGGCTCTGCTGTTCTGCTTACAAGCAGTTTGCAACAGCCTCCTTTTGGGAGGGAGTAAGTGGTCTAGGCTGGAAATCTGAGAGGGTGATGGGCCACGGGCATGCTTTAGGACCCTCCTCTGGTGCAGGCTTCAGCTTCCTATGCTGGAAGGTTTCCTTTGCTGGAAGGTTTCCTTTGGCTCCTGCCAGCTTGCTGTGCCTGAGCATGAGCGATGATTCACCAAACACAGCAGCCTGGTGCCCACACACACATTGAATTGTTCTTTCCTCTCACTCTCAGGACTTTGCAGACCAGCACCCTGCCAATGCAGCTGAGATCAAGCTGACGATGGCCCAGCTAAAAATTGCTCAAGGTATCCAAATGTCTGTCTTTCTTAGCAAGTATGATAATGTGATAATAATACAAGGAGTGAGGAAAAACAGGCTTTGGGGCAATCTTTGCTGCTGTCCCTGTTGTGACGGGTGCAGAGCAGAGACACTCTCAGTCAAGTATTCTGTATATACATGGCTGTGGCAGGATAATGCCTGTAGCTTGATGTCTGGATGTGCAGGCTGCACAGATCCCTGGCAGAGATGCTCACAGTCTTTGTTAGTAATGGGGCTAAATCTGTTCTGGGGCTGGAAAGCCTTGGGAGCAGAATGGAGCTCCCTTATGCTGCCATTGCTGTATACAGTCAGGCAGCACAGAGTCACTCCTGGGAGAGAAGAACGTGTTTGCAAAAGCTTGCTCCTGAACAGGATGTGGCAAGGACAGAAAGGTCCTTTCTACGGAGGCCTGTTCTTTATTCCTGGAGACAGGGGAGATATTCTGAGAAGGGAATTGTTTGTCTTTGGCTGGAAGTTCACAGCCAGGGTGAACTGTTACCATACCACTCAGAACATGTTCCTCTCTGTCTCTCTTCCAGGCAGTGTCACCAAAGCCTGCATGATCCTGAGGAGCATAGAAGAACTGCAGCACAAGCCTGGTATGGTAAGCAAAACTCAGTCTAAACTGTGAAGTTTTCCCCTGTAACACAGCTTTGTACCATCTGCTCTCTGTTGCCTCTTCCCTGTTTTTCACTTGACCTGACTGTCTTAAGGGAATTTGAGCCCATCTTCCTTGTCTTGGACAAAGGTGGGATTGTAACTTTTGTCAGGAGGCCTGACCTTGGCTGAAGAAGTTACTCTGCCTGTCAGCAGAGATGCTCTCTGCCTATGTTCCCACTCTCCTGTTATCCCTCAGACCTCCATGTTGCCTGGATTTAGTTGCCTAACATGACTGGAGCAGCTGCTTCCCTGGTAGGTACTGTTGGGAAGTTTCTGAAGCAGCCTTGGGACACCTTGAGGCATTAGGGAGAAAGTGCTGTATGTTCCCTCCCCACATCACCCTGGTCTGCATGCATCTGGCATGTGGAGAAGCCTGATGACCTGGGAAATGCTCAGTGTCCAGTGTGAGCAGCTTGAGCCATGGCTGACAGTTGTAGGTCTGTTCCAGTTGCAAGTGTGAATGGCAAAAGCCATTTATGGTGGCAGCCAGTGACACCAGCTCCTTGCTCCATGTCACCTGTAGTTGTGACTGGGTTGTAGACAAACAGGTGATGCCTGTATCATCTCTTCAGTGCTGATTTCTTTTTTCAAGGCTCTTGGGATAGAGAATGAAGGAAGAAAAAGGGGTTCTAATGAAACTGTGTCTAGTGGCAAGCAAAGAAAGGGCAAAGACAAGGTTCTCTCTGTGAATGCAGTCTGAAGCTTGTACTGTAGGAGAAGGATCAGTGGGGGCATTTCTTTGGAAGGGACCTGGGTGGGAAGGTCTCACATGGCCATCCTGCCTGTAACCACAGCTGGTTTTCAGACACAGAGCAGAAGGCTCACATGGACTCTGCTTCTAGCAAATCCTGTAATTTAGCTGCTGACTCTGGCTCTAGACAGCTTGTGTGAAGATCTGACATGAGCTGCTCTTGAATGTTTGCAGGTATCTGCGTTGGTGACAATGTACAGTCATGAAGAGGACATTGACAGTGCAATCGAGGTCTTCACACAGGCTATCCAATGGTATCAGCAATTCCAGGCAAGTCAGACCAGAGGAGCTCACGTGCAAGGATTTGTCTTGGTCTTTTCTTGATAGTCCAACTCAGCTTTTCCTGTTGCTGCCCAGCTTCAGCAGCTTATCTGCTCGGGGTTTTGGAGAGCTGTGAGCTCCTGTTTTGCGAGCGCTCGTTTCATCACTGTTTCATTGGTGTGGGTGGGTTGCAAACAGAGAGCAGCAGCTCCTGTTAGGAGAGTGGTGGCAGTGGGTGCCCAAATGCAGCAGCTGGGCCTTCTCCCTGGTTAGAAGGTGCTGTGCAGCAGCAAGCTGCCTGTCCCATGCAGTTCTACCTTGCATCCCAGAGTGCAGAAGTTCTGCGTGGCAGGGTGCTCACTCCGTTCTCCTTGGCCAGGTCTCAGGCATTAAAGCCAGCTAAAGTGGGGCTCCATGCTGTGATCTACTAATTAGGAACTAATTATGGCTGCTGTGTCTTTCAGCCAAAGTCTCCCATCCATTTGTCACTGATAAGGGAAGCTGCCAACTTCAAACTAAAGCATGGCAGGAAGAAGGAAGCCATCAGTGACTTGGAGGAGCTCTGGAAGTGAGTTGGGTGTTTGCTGAACAGGAGGTCTCTACCCAGAGGTCTCTGCAAGCTGTCTGGTGCCTGGCAGTGTCTGTCAATGTTGGTTGACTGACAGGTGTCCTTTAGAGTTCCTTTTGCACAGGGGCTCCAATGCAAAGCCATATTTTGGACAGGGGCAATAATTAATTTCATTTATAGCTGCTGTTTACTTGAAAACCTGGCTGACTTGTCCCAGAGGCCTATTGACTGTGGTAGAAGTTACTTTGGGGACTGGGTTGCATCGTTTTTTCTAGTGCTGCATAAACCATGGATGTCTTTGGGGTTTTTTATGCATTTATTGGGACTGTAGAGGGGGCTATTAACTTCCTTTGCTTCTGGCACCTGGGGAATTTTCATCTTTTCATTGCCTGCTTCACAGTACTGTGATGTCTGCACCTCCCCTTGTCCACACCAGTGATGACTGGTGGTGTGCTCTGGAGGGGCCCACAGACTGATAGGCCTGTCCCCACAGATAGCAGCTGTGCTGCAGCAGCAAGCACTGCATGGTGAATACCAGTCTGTGGGATGAATGTGTACCTTCCTAACTTGGTATTTTTCTTTGTTTCCCCCTGCAAAGGCAAAACCCAAAAGACGTGCATACTCTGGCACAGCTCATCTCTGCCTACTCCCTGGTGGACCCTGAAAAAGCTAAAGTGTATCCTTTTGATGGTGGTATCAGAGCAAAGAAAGAGGCAATTGGGCATTGTTCTCTTGGATTTCAGCTGCGTGGGGAATTCAATCCCACCCTCACATGAAGAAGGGCATGGAACTTCTCCAGAACAGCTACATATCCAGGTCAGATTGTCTGGAGTGACATCCCTGCCCTAGTTGGTTTTATTACTGCAGAATCCCAGGACCCTTTTGTATTCAGCCTTCTTCTCTCTGAGAACTGATAACTTTAAGATTAGGTGAAAGCAAAAAATAGGAGCTGTTGGAATCTTAAACCTGTGGTAGTAATGCAAGAATGTGCCCAATAAAATGTGGCTGATCTCTCACTGACCCAAAATATCAGATTCACATACTGCATTTGCCACCTTGAGCAGCTTTCAGAGAAGCTGCTGCTTCTGTTCCCATGTCAAAGGGGAAAAATGAAGCAGATGGTGATTAAGCAGCTCATCCCAGCTTGTGTAGAAAGCTGGTGAGAGAGCCAGAACTAACCTCATAGGCCTCTCTGGTGTCTGCGTTCCTGAAAGGCCAAATTTGTTCAAGCTGAAGTTGCCTGTTGCTATCTGGACAAGCATGGTGTTTGGTTTGCATCCCTGAACTTTCCCCTTGCAGTCTTAGCAAACACTTGCCTTCCTCGGACACCCTGTCCCTGAAAGTAGATGTTGATGCACTGGAGAACTCCCATGGAGCAACCTATGTTCGGAAGAAAGCTGGGAAGGTCACTGGAGACAGCCAGCAGAAGGAGCAAGGGTAAAAGTGGGCTGTGGTAGCTCTGGTGCTGTCATTCCTTGGGGCAGCACGAGAACCACGCGGGGTGAGGTTGGGGCATTGCTGTAGAAGGCAGGCTGGTGGAAGGGAAGCCTGGTTTAACTGCAAGGAGCTTAAAATAGCAGCAGACCAAGTTCTGAGAGATGTGGCAATGGTTTGGCTTCTTGCAGAGGTAGTTTTTAGTTGACTTCCCAGCTGTGTCACAGCAACTGTTTCCCTTCTTTTCAGACAAGGGGATGTGAAGAAGAAGAAGAAGAAAAAGAAGGGTGAGTTGCATTTCCTATCTGTTGACGTGGCAGCGCTCCAGAGAGTTTGCCAGATTGTTTTGTCAAACAGGCAGCCTTCAGCTCCCCAGGAGCTGGAACTTGTGCTGGGACTGGGTTCCTGTGAACCCAGACCTTCATGATAGCTTGTTTGGGTGGGGCATCTTCATACAGAACTAAGAGCAACAACCTGATAGGATGATGCGGGTTGCTGGGCTCTTTGTTCTTCCTGGCTACTGACATCTCCTGTGGATTCCTCAGTGACACCTGTCTAGTGCGTTGACCCCAGTCTCATTTCCTGGCACTGGATGTTCTGCAGGAAAACTGCCTAAGAACTATGACCCCAAAGTGACTCCTGACCCAGAGCGGTGGCTTCCCATGCGAGAGCGCTCCTACTACCGTGGTCGGAAGAAGGGCAAGAAGAAGGATCAGGTTGGCAAGGGGACTCAGGGTTCAACCACAGCTGGCTCCTCAGAACTGTAAGTACCTGTTCTGCAGAGCTTGATGTGGGGAGTCACTCCTGGGTGCCTGGGAGGGCTGGCTTTGTGCTGCCTTTCTGTAGCTCTGTCACCATGCCCACCGTGGGTAGCACAAACGAAGCTGTACTTTGCCACGTGAACCTTCTACCAGCTGCCCTTCCCAAAAATTTCTAGGTTGTTGAAAAACAAAATGATATGATAGGCACGCTTAAAGGTGCCAAGAAATAAAATTCCTATAGTCTTTTAATGTGCTTTCCTTGGCTTTGACAATGAAATGGATTTTGAGCTATTAGCTGTCAAGTGTTTCAGCAGCTGGAGAACCGTTAGCCATGATTTGGGAAAACACTCTACTTCCTTCTAAGCTGGCACTGATTATCTGAGCTGGCATCAGGGTTTACCATTGTGTATGAGGCCTGACAGCAAGATGGTAACTTACTAGCATCTGAGAGAAGGAAGTACTTCTAAAATAATAGCAATGCAGGGAATTGCCAGTGCTGTCTGATCATTTCTCTTTACACTGCTGTCTCACAAGCATGAAAAGCCTTTTGTGGCACCATTGGCTTGAGCAGCGTTTGCAAGAAGAGCTGGCACAAAGATGCCTTTGTCCTTAGGGAGAAAGATGTTGGGTTCACACCACTTAAGCGTGGGGACCTGAAAGGCCTCTCATGTGGCATGAGCTGCCACTTGTGTATTCAAGTTAGCCTTGCTTTTGTTGTTGGGGTCTCAGACCATCAGCAAACATCAGTTAGAAGGTGACTGCCAGCCCTTGGAGCCATGTTCCTGTCATCCATCAGCCCTTCTGTTTATGCTGAAGGTTATTTAGGGTCTCCTTACTGCCTTATGGGGCAGCTGCTGCTTTTTGCTGTCAGCTTCACACAGTGGTGCCACATCTCACAGGTGGCTGTGAACCCACGTGGTGTCTCTTTCTCTCTCATCTTCCCTGCAGGGATGCCAGCAGGACTGCCAGCAGCCCACCTACCTCCCCTCGGCCCGGCAGCGCTGCGGCTGTATCTGCCACAAGCAACGTCATCCCTCCCAGGCACCAAAAACCCGCCGGTGCCCCGGCCACCAAGAAGAAACAGCAGCAGAAGAAGAAGAAAGGGGCTAAAGGAGGGTGGTAAAAAGCAGGCTGTGTAACCTCCCTCCCTCAGTAGGTGATGCTGGTTGCAGAATAAAGGGCGAAAGCAAGTGCTGGCAAAAGACTCTTGGCTTCTGGATGTCTGTCCTGTTTGTCAGCGGTCTGGGGGGAGAGGGGCTGGTCCAGGCACCATGGTGCCCCACTGTCCTCACGTTTGCCCCCACTGTGACTTCAGGTTTTGCCATCAAATCAAATGCAGCCCCTAAGAAGAAATCTCTCCATGTTGCCAAACGTTTAAAAGATGTGGAATAATCAAGAACTTCTTGAAATGTAGATTTGTTTATCCTGCTTGTTCCTCAAGGCCTTTAGTAGATCTCTCTGACAATGTCTCTCACTATGTGTGATGCAAGCACTGTCTTCTGTGTCTCATCCCAGTCAGTCGTTGACTACCAAGCAGGCACAGGCATAAAGGGTCTTGCAAGCAGCAAGTGGGCTGCATTATGCAGGAGAAAACCTACAGGGGGAGGACAAGGCTGTTGGGAGAAAGCGTGGCAGAGTGTGTGGCAGGTGACTCAGTTGTCCCTTTTTCTGCAAGCCAGCTGCTGCCTTCTAGTGGGCTTGGCAAAACAAGAATGAGCTAAAATAAAGTGGTTGGTTGTGGTGGTGGGCTGTGTTGGAGAGGCTTGCACTTCTTAAGTGAAAGTGAGATGGAAGATGTCTTAGTGTCCCACAGGATAACCTTGAAACTGGTCTCATCTGAATGTGGCAAAAAGCATTTTTCCATACATGGACTTTCAATGGGTGGAAACGACACCTTGGGGAGAGCTGTCAGATGTCAGCCAAAAGGCAAAGACTTCTGTCTCTGAAGGAATTCAGAGGGCAGGAGAGGAAGGGAGCGAGGGAAGAGAAAAAACTTAGAGTCCACGTGGTCTGCTAAGTAGAATGCAGGCTTATTGCCTTCACTGTACACCGGAGGCATCAGGGGAAGGGGCTGAACGCCTGTTTTGCTCTGAGGGAGAAGGAGGAAGAGCAGAACCTAGAGAAAACAGCTTTGTGAACAGCTGACCGGGTCTCTTGCTGCCCAGCAAGTACAGAATGGGAAGGATTCTTGTATACGGGCGTTGCGCCTCCTCCCAGCCAGCAGCTGGCTGACTGAAGGAGCGGGAGCACCGTCCTGCACCCGTGCGGTTGCTGGGGCTTGCAGAGGAGATCATGGAGGAGAGAGGATGCAACTCAGTTCTCCAGGCATTTTCTGCGCTCACAGCTGGCTGAAGCTCTGGCTAGCTGGAAGCGCAGCCTCCTGGCACTCGCTGGAGCCCTGAGCACG
>NW_008621982.1:0-1735 GCF_000691845.1 Merops nubicus
CACCCCTCACACCCCACCCCGTCATCTGAACAGCTGGATCAGGGCCGGTACAGATAAATTCCAAACTCACACTGGCCCTTCTGAAAGGTGTAGCTCACAAATGCAAGGAGGAGGCCAGCAGAGTGACGTGGACACGTGGTGCCTGGGCACACCTGAGAAGAGGAGGAGGTTGCACACCACGGTTCAATGAAGGTGGTCAGGCACTGGAACGGGTTCCCTGGGAAGGGGTCATGGCCCAGAGCCTGGTGGTGCTGAAGCATTTGGACAATGCTCTCAGAGACACAGTTTAACTTTGAGGTTGCCCTGTGTGGAGTCAGGAGTGGGACTTGATGACCCCTGTGGGTCTCTTCCAGCTCCAGATTTCTGTCTGCTGAGCCAACCCCATGAGCTGCGGGTTCTGGAAGGATGAGTGCAGCTCCCTTCCTCCCTCCCCACGTGTGGATTCCCTGGGGTCTCTGTGGGGACCTGACTCAGCTCACTGACTGCACAGGAAGTACCAAAGAGCAAAGTGGGTATTTCTTGGCCACTTTAGCAATCTGAAAGGGTTTCAGGGGGTATCAAGTCAGGCCCAGGCAGAAGGAGAGGGGCAGGACCAGGTGAAGGCAGGAGCAGGCTGTGGGCCCAGTCAGCTCATCTAGCCTTGTCCTCAGTACAGCTTGTAGCTGCACCTAGCACAATTAACACCCCGTATCCTTGGCTGCCACCCTTTCGTGGTTCCAGGCAGCAAAGGCTGGGAAATATCTGGGTTTGTTTCACTCCAGGCTGACCACCATAATCACACCCTGCAACACTGAAACCCCAGAGAACATCATCCCCCTTGCTGACAGAACCCAGCTGCACAGGGCACGCCCTGGCACCCGCTCACGAGCTTCCTCAAAATTCCCTGTGTGTTTTTGTAACGGAGTCAGATGAGGAGACCCTGAGCCAGCCCTGGGAACTTGGCCTGCCCTGGTCCTGCAGGTGGCTGGCTCCTGAGGGACAGGATTTCAAACTCTTCCTGCTCCCTCGGCAGCTTCAAAGTTGGAATTGAAACGGGGGAAACCAGCACTTAAAAATCTGGTAGTTTGTGAACTGCCTGCAATGAAATATTTTATTGTGCTGGAAACCTGGTGTTTCCTAAGCTATCAGTCATAATGACTGCCACTAATCCTTTGGGTTAGCAGTGGGCTTTTTAAACCCAAGTCCAGAGGAGCATACAGTGGATCCCAGATTAAAGACTTGTACAATTTTTGGTCACCAGCTCAAACCCCTTGAAGTAAAGCTGCTTTGCCTTCTAGAGTTGTTGAGCCTTCTGTTACAGCCTCAAACAGAGGGCTCCAGAGGCCTAAGTGATTTCTAACAGCCACAGAGCTGTAAGTGTGGACGTCCCAGCCTGGCATTTTGAAGCTAAGCTCTGGTGATCTCTGCCTAGCGATTGCTTCTCACCCGTCTCAAGCCACCCTGCCTCTGTTAGCTCTCCATCTGGTCCTGGAATCACGGACCCAAGTCTGAATTTGAAGGAAAGAAAGCCAAATAAAGCAGCAGTCAACTTACAACACGAGGATATGGGTACGCTGATAGCCAGGATGATCCAGGCAATGTCCATCTTGCTGAGACAGATGGTGGCTCTGTGCTGGGGCTTGTCCCCCTCAGTGACGTGGGAGACGTTTCCCTGCACGCCGGGTTTCCAGGTGCCGGCGGGGACCAGTCTGTTGAGGAAGTTCCCGGTGGCGGTGGAGCCGGCGGTGGAGCCGGC
>NW_008621983.1:0-394 GCF_000691845.1 Merops nubicus
GCTGGCGCCGGCGTTCCCATGCTCTCCCTGGGGGACGCTCGGCCGCGGCCTCGCTGCAATCCTGTCTGAGCACAGCGGGCAGGGTTATGTGTTCCCCGCGCCGGAAAAGGGAAAGACAGCTTTGCTTGCACGGGCTACAGGGTGCCTTGCCTGGTTAGGTGCTGGCTGAGCTTTGCGAGGGCTCTGGCTTGGAGTTCCAGGGGCAAATTGCAGCGGTGGTTGAAGGTGCCGTCTCTCCCTTATGTCGCTCCCTTGCCCATCCTAATTGCTCTTCCTCCAGTGCCCCCATGTCCACAGAGCTGGGCAGGATCTGCTCCTCTCCTGTTCCCATCCCTTTGCAGAGAGACGCCAGCAGTGGCCGTGACAGCGAGGCCAAAATGGAGCACTCCTAGAT
>NW_008621983.1:413-5607 GCF_000691845.1 Merops nubicus
CATGACCTTGTTCCTGGGACAGCGAGCAGGCAAAAGCCACTTGTAGCTGGGGACACAGCTCTGGGAAAGTCCCCCCCGAGCTGTGTGTTTCGGGACCATGCGTGTGGAGTGGGGGGATGCTGCGGGAAGCCATCAAAGCCCCTGTGAGTAGGACAGTGTGTGCAAACGGCCGTCTGCCCTCGCAGCCTGCTGGCCCCCTGGTTGTAGGAATGTCTTTACATGCTATGGGAATCTGTGCCCTTCTCCTTGCAGCCTGCCACTGCCGGGGCTGTGGTGTATGCTTTTGCTTCTCTTTTTTCCCTTTTTTTTCCAGCCTCTTTTACAAAGACACCTATTCTCCCTGCCGCGCCCCAGGGATTTACACAGAAAGTTCACCCTGAACATGGCAAAAGAAAGGCTCGGGCGGCCTGGGAGAGGAAGCTCACACAAAATGCGGTGTGTGGCTCTTTGTGTCCCCTTTGTAATTCCCTGCACAATGAACTGCCTCGGCCACCCACCAGCCCTGGGGTACCCCCAGGTGCCGCCTCAGCCCTGCCCTCCGATGCGGCAGCAGTCAGGGCCGGGGATGCTTCTCGTTGGGTGGCTGAGAGCACAACCTTTGTGCTCAGGAAAGGGGAAATTTGGGCAGGATGGAGATCGCCATGTTCCCGCAGTAGCGAAAGATCCCTCGCATCCTTTCTGGCTCCTGTGCAGAGCGCTGGGGGAGTCTCTTCGGCAAAGCCTTTCCATCAGCCTAGCTCTGATGGCTTTTAACATGCTAATGACCCTCTCAAGGGCAGGAGCAGCTCTGTGTAAAACCCATGTTCAGCCCTCGGTCATGGACATTTGCTCGGAGATACAGTGTTAAATATTTATCCTCCCCGCCTCTCCCCTGTCCCTGCAGGCATTAACAATAGCGATCGGCACCAGCCCCTTCCCCCTCGCCGGGCACATGTGGCTCCCGGACCATGACAGCGAGCGTTATCGTTTGTACCTGTGAATTATTGATAAGGTGTAAGATAGTTCTTGCAGTGAAAAAATAATGAAGGGGAGAGGCTGTTTGCAGCCTGGCAGGGCAGGCACCATTGCAAACTCTCTTCTCTGGGGGCAAAATGGGTGGTGGGACCCTGTTCCTGCTGGGTCCCATCTGCCAGCTGACCGTGCTGGCCCTTAGCAGCATGTGGCCGGCACCGGGCTGCCGTTCTGCACGGCGTGGGTCTGGCTGGCGTCTGTCCCCTCCTGGCTGCCCGCTGCCTGCCCCGGGGGGAGGTGGGCAGCTGCCCGACCTCCCCAGCCCCACGCTGCCTGTGGCCTCCCATGGGCTGGGTATGCTCGCTCAGGCAGCTGCCTGCAGGTCACAGAGGTGATGGGGATGTCCCAGCCCTGCAGGTTGGCTGCCCACCCCGTGGTGCCATGGTGGGAAAGGGGCAGGTATCACCCAGCCCTGCAGACGCCATGGCTCTAGCGAGCAGATGGGGTTTAGCCTGAGAGAGCCTTTCACCTGGCGGGGCTGGGGCTCAGCAGGTCTCCAGGGGCTGGAGAAGGGAGAGCAGCCCTCAGCTCTGTGGCCACTGATGCATGTTGTCCTAGTGCTCTAATCTGTCCCTGGGAAATGCAGGATGAGGCTGCTGAGTGCCTGGGAAGCAGGTGGCAGCCCTGGGAGGGGAGCTGCTCCCCAGCTGAGAGCTGTCCTTTGGCTGGGAGTTGAACTCGGCACGACTGCCCCCTGAGCTACAGAGGTGAGAGCTTGTTCCAGAGAGCCCCCCAGATCCACTGTCTCTGGTGGGTCTGAGCTTTGGCTGTGCTCTGCGAGGCTCTGCAATGCTGTGTGGGAGCATGCAGATGGCTTGGGGGGGATATAGTTGTTGGTGGCGTGGGCAGTCCAATTAAAATTGAGATGTCTCCTTAAGACAGTTTGAAGCCAGGCTTTGATGTATTTAGACCCTCAGTCCCAAGGCGTTTTGCGGGGAGAGTGTTAGCAGGAGATCCAGGGCACTAATGTGCAGAGCCTAGCCCGATCTGGGGTTACAGATCTGTGTCCCTGGGCTGGGTGGCAGGGCACCAGGGTGTTGCACCCACCTCAGGGATAGTGAGGGTCTGGGGGGAGTATGGCTGGGATGAGGCACCCTTCTCACCTTCCACAGAGCCCCCCAACATGCTCCAGCAGCAGCCCCCCTGCCTGGGAAGGGGCTGCCAAGCCTGTCCTGAACCAACCTCAGGTGTTGCTTTCCCAAAAACGTGTCTGAATCTGATGCCCCAGACTCCAGGAGTGCAGGATGTGTAGTTACTTTTGAAGATCCCTGGGAGGCAGGGCAAGTCCCTGCCCATTGCCTGCCACAGCCGAGGGCCACCCAGGCAGCACTGCTCCCCACCTCCTGCCCCATTTGTGGCTCCCAGTGGTGGCTATGGGATTGAGAGGATTCCCATGAGCCACCCACCTACATGGCTCCCTCGCTGGGTGTCCTGGGGGAAGAGGAAGGTGTGAGGTGCTCATAAGCACTGTGCAGGGAGGTGGATGTCTTCCTCACACTCTTCCTTGGCACTGGCACTGCTGTCACCCCCTTCTGTCTAGCCTGAATGCTTTGGATACTCTGCAGCAGCAGAGTTGCTCCCAGCTTCCAGTTTTCATCTTCCTCCATGTCTAACCTCCTGAGTGTACTCCTTGGGTTGTGTGCCCAAGGAAGCATTTCTGGACAAGGAACATTGCGCTGATCTTTCCACTGGCCCCGAAAGATGAGCTGGACTCCTGGAGGGGCTGTGTTCCCCCCTCTGCTGCTCGCCAGGTCGCTGCTTTTCCAGGTGTGCTGGAGCAAGGGGGTGTGAAAAATGACACTGCTGGGGCAAAGGCCTGAAAGTGAGACGGAGCGATTAGGTGTGTCTGCACGCGGGTGGGGTGTGGAGGCGATGTGGGGGCGATGGGTTGCAGTCCGTGTGCTGCAGCGTGCGTGGGCGCAGCGGGAGATGCTCCCAGGCAGTGCAGCCGTGTGTGGACAGCCCCTGGCCCGAGGGTGCTCCAGCATCAGGCAGTGTTACCCCAACACAAGCTGCAGCATGGGAGCTGTGGGAGGAAGGGGTGGAGTACAGCTCCTTGCTCCTGCTGAGGCAGAGCATCCCTGGGCAATTGATCCCAGCATTAAAGGCTCCAGGAGCATGAGCCCTCATCTCCCTGCTCACCCTCCCGTTCCCTGACTTGCTTCCAGTTGTGCAGAAAATACAGGCCAGGCCACTCAGATATCAACTTTGAAGTATGAATTTCAAACGCTCCCTCTGTCTTCATCCCTCTCTGGTGCTGATGGGAGGTGCGGAGAGCAGCAGGAGCACCAGGCAGATGAAACAGCCCCGTTCAAAGCTCGGCACTGCAGCTCCCACTTGCAAGCCGGGTTCGGTTTGCAGGCGATCTCCCGGTGTTGTCCCCTGCCTTCGCTCCCAGCCTTTTCCCTTGCAAAGCGCCTGCTCTGTGCCTTGCTTTCAGGGGAAGAGCCTGGTGGCAGAGCAGCTATGAGCCTCGGGCTGGGCTCCTGCCTGCAGGTTATGGTGAGGGGTGCTGCAGCCCTCCTGTGCCCCATCCCACAGTCCCCATGGCTCTGACTCAGCACCAAATTTGGCTCTTACACCAAGCAGGTGTTGAGGGTGGAGGCACAGCTGCTTTCAGTGCAGGGGCAAAACAAGGCAGCCGTGCTTTGGCCTTGTTCAGAGCCGACACAGGAGGACGAGACCAAGCCAAATCCCTTTTCTCTCCCGCTGCTTTCTGGCTGGAGGGATCATCAGGGATGGCTCATCCCATGCTGGATCCCAGGGTGCTGCGGGATGCTTCCGTGCTCGGCTGGGGCTGTGTGTGTGCAGGAAGGATGCGGCCCCTTCCCTGTGTGAGGCAGAGGCAAGACAGCGTGTGTGAACTCAACTTCACAAGACATCAGATGTGCTGCTGTCGGATGGAAATTGGCTCTTGGAGCCCCTTTCTTCTGATGCCGAGCAGCTCCCTACTCCTGCTCCCCGCTCGGTGGGTGGATGGGCTGATAATATGAGGAAGCGCCTGCTCCCCCTCAAGCTGCAGTGCCTGGGATCTCATCTCCAGGCTCACTGAGGATTTTGCATTCATGTTTACTTAACTAAGCAGGAACCCTCTTACATCCCAACCGCCTTTGCTGTGGGGCTCGTGGGGGTGGCAGGACTGGCAGAGGCATTTCTGGGCTGCCTCCTTTGTGCTCCGGGAATCTCCAACCCTTCAGAAAAAAAAAAACAAACAACTCTTTGCCAGAAGAATGGGCCCTTCTCCCAATGTACTTGAAAAGATGTCCCGGATTTCTGCCCAGCCAGGACCCTGCATTGTTCCCAGGCAGGATTTTGGTGGGGGAGCCGCCTAATTTGCAATATTTTACATATCTAATATGTTGTCAGAAATGCTTTTAAATCCCTATAATGTTTAATTAGGAGGCAGCTTTTGGCATATTAGGTGGGAACCAGGCTGTCTAATTAGTTATTGGCAATTTCATACCTGTGAAGTTAATGAAGTTAGGTAAAAGCTGGAAGCAAGCTCCCATGCATGCATCCACCCCATTTTTGGAGCTGCTCTGGGATGTAGCAGGGTTGATGCTGGCTGGCTGGCCTTGGAGCAGTGTGTAGCCATCTGGAGCTGCTGCTGAGTCTTCCTCCTCTGTGGGGTGAGAGGCAGCCACTCCTCATGGCAGGGACTCCTCATGGCAGGGATCATGCCCAGCCTGCGATTCCAGCTCAGCAGGACATCTCGTATAGTCAGGTTTCCAGCCACCTCCTGCAAGGCTCTGACACCTTCTTGGACCCATGATGTGCTTGTCTCCCAGACTTGGTATTTTTGATCTCAAAACACAGCCAGGATCTGACAAAATATGAATCATCCAAGAGATGTAAGAGCGGGCAGAGTCCCTGGCAGACTGGGGTGTAATTTTAGCCTGCCCGTGTTGGAATTCGACTGTTAGGGGAAGAAAAAATGTTTTCAGGTCTGAGTGCCTCCCTCTGACCTTGTTGGGAGCCCTGCTACTGGCTCCGTATTGCATTGCCCACCTTGAAAGCATGGTTTTATGGCAGCATGGGAAGGAGGACGAGGGTCAGGCTGTGCTGCACGGTCCCTGCTCGCCTCTCCCATCCCCTGAGATGATTCTCACTGCGTCTCACGGTGGGGTCCCAGCCCGCGCTGTCCCCGCTGTGAGATGGGGCTCCCTGGCCACCCACTTCCCTC
>NW_008621984.1:0-2289 GCF_000691845.1 Merops nubicus
GTCGCCGCAGGTCAGGCTGCAGTCGGGGCCGAAGGTTTGCTCCAGGCAGACTGCAACGAGAGGCCCCGGGGGTGAGCGGGGCCCGGGGCTGCCCCGGCAGCTTGGAGAGCTCGGGCAGAGACCCCTCCACGTGCAGGCTGCGGCAAACCGGTGCTGCAGAATGCCCACCAAATTTTTCTGAAAGCGTGTGCTCTCCTCTCGCTTCCATCTCTTCCTCCTCTTCCTCATAGTCATCGCTGAAGAGCTGGGTAAACTCATCCCGCAGGATGGCCACGTGAGGGATCGGGCGGATGACGGGGCGCCGGCCGTCCAGGGCTTCCACAGTGTCCTCCAGAGCTGGGGAAGCAGTCAGGGAGATGACAGTGACAGTGTGGGAAAACAGACACGATCTCCGAGAGGTGAACAGGAGGACAGAACCTCTGCAGTAGGAGAGGGAAACCAGAACTGTCTCTGCGGGGCTGGTACAGCTGCCTTGGCATGGTTTGCACCACTCAGCTCTCTGTACTGACACCTCTAGAACTTTTGCCACTTGTATGCTTAGGATAGAAGGGGTGGGACCAGCTAAGAGACTTCAAAATCTATGTGAGAAGCTTTGGTCTTGAACTTGACACAGAGCTCTGATTTCTCAGAGCTCACCCCATCACCTTTGTGCTGTTTTGCTAACCAGGACCACTCAACTTCTTTGAGTTTTCAGGTAAATGCATGCTTTTTTAAGAAAATGAAGCACCACTGCCCATCTAACAAAAATAAGCAATGCATTTCAGCTTGGTTCTCCCTTTGGGAAGAGTATCTATCAGGTATAGCTACAGGTTTCCTCCTCCTGCAGGACAGGTAAGGGTTAAAAGCCAGGCAATCAAGCTGAGCCCAGGCACACTTGGGAGCCAGGGCAGGGGCTCCATGCGCCTGTAAAAGCCATGGGGGTGGAGAAGGCTCAGTCATTTGCCAGCATGGGGAGGCACCAAGTGCTGCTCTTCTGGGTCCAGACCTTGGGAAGCCTTTTCAGGGACCTGAGTGATGCTGCTGGGGACCACGAGATGAAGAGTGGGGTGCTGGCTGCCCTGCTAAGAGAGTAAGTTGGGTAGCTGTGTTTGGTGGTGGCATAAAGACATGACCACTTAAATGTAAACCTATTCTTTCTTGTAAGAAAAGACCATGGAGGCTGGTGGCTGTGTGTCAAGGGTTGGGACTGGGCTCAGGGGGTTCTAGCTCAAACCAGGACAGTATGGAAAGGGTTCTGGTGCTTGGGTTAATGTGGAGTCTTCAGACTGTTGTGAGCATAGCTGTGTCAGAATCCCTGACATGCCTTTGGAAAGTGCTGTGCAGCATGGCTGAAATAAGATGGGCCCTGTCCAGGGCACGTTTTCCTCTGGGGTGTGAGTCCCTGGCAGCACTGACAGGGCTCAGTGCTGGGCACTTACAGAGGCAGCTCCTGCGGTCCTCGTCCAGCTTGTACCCGACCTCGCAGCCGCACTGGAAGGACCCGAGCTGGTTCTGGCATGTGTGCTCACAGCCACCGTTACCTGAAGAGCACTCATCCACATCTGAAAACCAAGGGACACCCTGTGACATGGGAGCAGGCTCTCTGGGAGGGACAGGGGCCCAGGTAGGTGTCTGTCCACAGGTCAGCGAGTAGCCTGGTGCCATCTGCTCTGCTAGTTAGCTGAAGCCATCGGACTCTACAACCTGAGTGATCCAGGGAGCCCTGGGTTCCAAAACACCAAGTGCTGGGGTTCAGCTCACATCAGTCACTCTAAAATAAGGTGGGTAATCTTAGTTTGTCACCTGTGAAATGTTACTGGAGAGCTCTGGTAGTGAAAACAACTCAGGAGGAAAAAAGCCCCACATTCTTCATTCTAAGAAGTTGGGTCATTGGAGAGGTGATGGGAAAAATAGAAAGAGCTGGGAGAAACTGGAAGAAATGCCTGACTGGTTGCAACCAAATAGGACAATTTCTTGTTGCCTTGATTAAAAGCTTGTGTCAGTCACTGTCCTAGCTGTATTTTACATAGACACCTTCACTTGTTTGCCTCTCTTGGGTGAAAATCATGGGCAATGTTGGCCTCTGGGGCTGAATGTGAAATGATTTCTGTGGATTAATGGAGCCAGACCTGGACTGACTCACTGTGAGTTATCCTGATGTGAATTCAGTGTGTTCAGAAGCTGTTGCTGCTCCTCAGCTGTGCTGGACTAGTGCATGGTTAGAACAGCTGAGTGAACTGAGGGGGCTGATAAAACATGGGGAGCTGTAACCAGAGGAGCCCGTTCCATGTGGGTGCCTTGCTGAGCTGC
>NW_008621985.1:0-6844 GCF_000691845.1 Merops nubicus
GCAGCCAGCAAGACCTGGGCGCTCATCACAAGCGATTAAAGGCTTCCTGAAGGAACAATAGAAACTTGTCCAACGCAAGAAGGATAACAACTCTCTGCCAGTAGCAGCTGTCTCATTTCTTTTGAGGTGCTCAAAAACATAGATACAAAAGGATCAGAAATGCATGAGCAGGTCCTACCAACATGGTCACCAGGAGGTTAAACACCAAGTGGATGATGATGTCTTGCCTATCACCAATAATCTAAAGAAATGTATTCCTTGAAACTACTCTTTTTCACCGAGTAAAATTATCTGAGCCTAAATGTGTATGTTTAATCTTTTCTATTGCAGTCACTACTTTCATCACTGTGTTAATACAATACACCTGCCATGTATTGTATGATACCTCCCTCTGCTGCAGAGAGAACAAAGAAAGTGCCTATAATGGCTGTCAGGTGAAATTTGTAAGCCACTGAGTTGGTTTGTATAGGAAGGTCTGGCTGGGGAATTCATCATACCAAGTTGTAATATTAGTGTGCCTTTTCAAGTACAGAAGTGTCTGTACTTCTGGTCTGTGGCTCCTGGCAGCGGGCCGCAAAACTGTCAGTGATGGAGCTGCAGGGCAAAACACATAGAAATGCTGATGCTTGTCCTTTGAAAGCCTGGCAGAGTAATGCAGTTCCTCTACCAAAGCAGTCCAGAAAAGAAGGTGATCCAAGAGGAGAAGCTTGCTCCTGATAGAAAAAAAGGCAATGAATGGAAAGATCCCTTGGTCAGGTCTGAGCCACTTTTGTTCTATATGCACTGATTTGCTATGATAGAGAGAGGGTTTCCTTTCTTTTATTTGCTCAAGAGACCTATCATGGAGAGCTGTCTGAAACAAGGTGTTTAAGCCTATGGACGAGTTATGCTTAGAAGCACTCAGGGTAGAGATTGCTCTAATACAAGGCAACAGTTTCCACCATCACAGGACAAGTTATATGCAAGAAGATAAAAAGTGACTTCATTTAGAGTCTCTCATGAAGCAGAAATTGCTAAAATTCTGTGGATTTGGAGAAGAAACTGTTTGAGAGCCTTCTGTATACAGAGACTGTTGGTTCCCATGCTATATATGTTCTGCCCTAAAAGGTGAAATAAGAGACACTACAAGCACCAGTGCTGCAGTGTTCACCTAGAGGGGGCAGTGGGACTGACAGCCAGGCTCTGCTGGGAGTGGGGAAATCAGCTGGCCAGATCCAGCACAGATGAGGACTGGAAAAATGGTTGAAGTCATACTTCAGGCACTGTGTATATGTCCTTAGTACGTTACCTTGTGTTTTTTCTTCTTTTTTCCTTTGGTAAACTAGTGCTTTTTAAGGTGACTGATATGTGCTCATGAATCAGCAAAACTAACTGACTGAGCAGGTGAACCTGTTTAATTTAGTTTACTTTTCTCAGGTTTCTGGGTGGAGGCTCAAGGTGAGGCTTTAGTAGCAGGTTGTTTGGTTGGTTTTTACGTTTTCTTTTTTAAATGTAGAACTAGCCCATGTATTGCCAGGCAACTTCTGTCAGAAAGGTGACACTCATGTTTAAGTCTGGCCCTTTTCAGCTGTAAAACATTTATTGGCCTCTACCCTAAATGCACTGACTAAGAATTCAGAGTTCATCTGTGGCATGAGAGTTGATGAGCAGAAAACTATGAACTCCAGAAGAATGCTCTCCAAACCCTGTGTACCTCCAACATTTGTATGGCTGGCCATCTGCTTCAAAACTAGCCTTCCACACCTAGCATTTTCTAAACATTTAACATACTCCAAACATGACTTGGGTAAAGCTGTGTTACTTTTTTTTACGAGGAGCTGTCTTTGAAACAGACAGGAGGCAGAGATCTGGCCTTCAGACCAGCTCTGTTACGCACTAACCCCACCAGAGAGAACAAGAGCATCTCTTTCCACTCCATGTTCTCCCTTGCCTGCTGTTCTGCCTGCAGCACTGGGCTTGGATGTCTCAGAGTGTACCTCTCCTTCCACATGTTTACAAAGAGTTCAGCCATCAGGTCTCCGGGCCAGTCCATGATTCTCTGCTACTGAGATGTGCCTGGATATGAAACTTTCAGGAAGCTTCTTCAGCTGAGACACTTCTCAGCAGAAGTGATAACTCCCCTGAGTGAAGTGGAAGGCTTTGTGCCATCACCTCCTTGCTCTGCAGTGCCTTATTTTGTCCTTGTGTTAACATCCAGGAAAAGGATTCTCTGACTTTTCGAAGAAACATTGTATTTTAGTTTCTAAGAAAGTAGCCTGAAACCAAATGCCAGAAACTACAAAAAGCATTTGTCCTCAAATTTGGCAGGAGATTTCTTCCAGGTGTAATCTTTTCGTTCAGATGGATTTGGCTCTCTGCAGCTTTGCTTCTTTTCTGGCCCCTTTAAAGCTACTAAGGATGGAAGTAAAAAGCCACAAACTCATGATCACACTGAGTAGAGGCAAAACTAGCACTCTGTGCAGCAGAGACTTTTTGAGATTCCAAGAATTTGGACATTGTCCTTACTGTTGGAATGGTGGGTGGCTCTGAGCTGTGTGTAATTATATATGATCTGAAAATAGCTACTGTTTAAGCTGAAATGAATGCATAATTGTTTTCGGAACACCCAACAGAAGGGATCCTTCTAATCAGACTACGCCTTTGTGATTGCTTTGTAGGTAGTGCTTGGTGCAATAATCTAAATCAAACATAATAATGTATTAGGTGGCCACAGTGCAAACTGCCATGGAGCACGCTAGCAGCTCACAGCTTGGCATTGCCAGGAAAATGTCCAGCCATCAGAAACAGGACATGCATGGAGGCTCTTCCACTGAAAATGCTGCTGTCAGTACTAACTGATGCCATGCTGTGACACTTTGCCATCTCTCTAGTGCAAAGTGGGCCAAAATCAAACTCCTGTCCTGAAAGAAGAAAGATTCTAGGGTGAAGATGTATAGAAGTTCGGCTAGCTATGATTCTATGGATACATTCATCTCCAACTCCAAAAGAACTACTCAGTTCACTCATCAGCCTGTTTTCAGGATTTGATTTTTGCAATGTTTAGCTATAGAAGAACAATTGAACTAATTGAATTCTGGTACATTTAGGTCAATATTAACTAAGAGAGTTTTCTGATGCTCTACAACATGAGTGTATTTTTGACATACGGAAAAATCTTGTCTGATTAGCACATGGAGTGTATTAGTTTACTCTTTTTTCCTTTCTTGTTCCTTTTTTCCCCTCTAATAAGTTCATTTTTGGTCTTGATAAAATGATTATTTCACAAATTTTATTATTTCTTAGGCATTCAGTCTCTTTTTCTTCCATTACAGGAGAATAAAATTTGAGGATAAAATAGATGCTTGAAAATTCACACCTGACTGATCTAAGCATGCTTCATCTGAAGTACAGGCATTACCAAGAAATTATATGTCAGGGCCTGATCTGTACAAAAATTTAGTTACAAAAAAAAACCCTACACCAAAACCCAGAAAAAGGGAAAAACATTATTTATGTCCATTAGCACTTCTAGTAAAAGATTCTCCCCCTTGCCACAACGTGGTCTTTGCTGGAAGAGAATTTTTATAAGCAATTAATTCTCTGTTCTGCTGGGGCTTTGTTCCTGTGTACAGTCTTGACATTTGAGATAGATTGGTTATTTCAAATTATTAAATGTTAACAGTATCACTTAATGACAGAGTGTTTAAAAAAAATACCCAAACCACCATCACATTAACACATCTTTTTCCTTTGCTATATAATATATTGTAACTATAGTTGGGAAATTTCAATATAAACTCACTTACCTTTATTTTTTTTATTGTCAACCTGAATATTGAATAAATATAATGATATGATTTGAGTAAATTTTTTTTTTCAACCTAAAGATGCATCCAAAGTAATTACACATTTAAAAGACTTTTCTTTTTCTTTCTTTTTTTTTTTTTTTTTGGGAAATCTGCAGAAGTTTTAAAAATACCTGTAACATAATACTTGTCATAACTTCTCAGATTGACATGTCAGCACTGGCACTGCCTGTCAAACTTACATCAATGCATTCATGTCACATGGCATGAAGTGACATAACTCAAAGTGACGGAATTAGGTTTATTGGAAATCTCTGTTAAGTAAAGCACAAATTACTCAGATAATGCACACTTTTGAAGAACATCAAATGTTAGAAAGGAGAATTAATCTTCAGCTTTGAAGTGCATTGACTAAGCAGCTATTATATGCCTACTTTAAGAGGCATAAGTTTTAAGTTGTCCTTTTTATCACTTTTCTGCGCAAAACAATTTGATAATTTTCAAAATATTTGTTAGGTGACAAAACTAGACAGAGTAGAAAAATGCCATTAGCAGTGATAACTTCAGGTAGAGACCGAGTGGTTGAAGCTTTCTCCAGGGTTGAGAGTGCCAAGACAAGACTGCTGACAAGCCCGTGCACACAACCCTCCGTGGCCAGGCACGGGGCTCTCTCCAGAGACCGCAGCCAGGCTGTGTACATCTCTACTCCACTTCTACTCCAGATGCAAGAGACCTGGCTTCACATCTATGTATAATTATGGATCACTTTACAGCCTGGACTTCTAAAGTCTGGAGACTGATTTTGGAAGTCATTTGTGGGTGGATTGCTGGTCTTACTATGAACAGCACAGGGAAACAGGATGAGAAAACTTCTGCTTTCATTTTTGCCTCCTTCCTGCAAGCTGGTGGGCTGGTGGACACTAGTGCATGTTTATGTTAAAAAACAACACAGCAAAGCCATAGCACTGTGAGCATGGCAGCACTTCCCTGGCACCTGCTAAGACTGAGGTCCCAAAAGGTGACTTAGCCTCAGGACTGTGCTTAAGATGCTGACACAGTGACTTATGCTGTGATGAGACAGCTCTGTAGCCTACTGCAGCTGGTTCTAATTTCAGTCTTTACTTATTTTTACATTTTTAGTTTAAACCAGGTTTTCAGATACAAGCAAATGTGGCAATGGATTGTAAGTTGTACCAACTTGGCACCTGGAAGCGTAGAAAAAGTTGTCATTGACTAGCAGCTGGTGAAGAAAAATTTGTCCAAAAAAAGCAAAGAATGCATGTAGTAGAGAAGAACAAACTCTTAACTAAATTGCCTTGATCTCACTAGAATTTTGTTTTCCTTGTCAGATAACTGGTAATTAGTTTGAATATGAATATCTGATCCTAGAGTAAGCAAAATTATCTCAGCTTTCAACCAGCTTTATTAACAAATCTGTTATGAACAGGAAGACAAGAGCCATTTTCTTCTCTTTCTTTTTTTTTTCTTTTTCTTTCAGATTCATAAGTATATGTGTACTATGGTTTGTCACTGATTAATTCAGACTATTTTTTTTATCTAGTGCATATGAAGGGAAAGCAAGGGAACATTGGGAGAACTGAAATTGCATGTAATTCCTACATTGTTTGCAGAGGCTGCTAAACTGGCAAAGTGGAACAGTCCCATCAGCTTCAGCAACTCCTTGGAGAAACTACACATCACTTGGTCTAAAAAATAAAAGCAGGGTGGAGCAGACTACTTGGAGATAAGCATCTTTGAACTAGTATCAGAGTGTGTGGCAATGAGCAGTTGTTCTTTCAGTTTGTTTCTGTTCTGAATATCCAGTATCTGATCTATTTAAAATGTATATAAACCATTATAGTTAAGACTGTACAGGGGTGGACATTTGCATTAGACTGCTCAATGAATTGACAACTTGACGTAGCTTTGAAGCATCTTGAAATGCAAAATTTCCTTTTTTCATTGAGGCAGCACTTAAGCATAGCACAAGATTTCTTTTTTTTTTTTTCTTTTCTCTGTGAAGAAAGAATACAAGGCCAAATTCTCTGTAAAGGCTAGTGTCATTAACTTAATGGAGCTACACTGGCACCTGCTTTTTACTGCAGCTGAAGCTGCAGCTTGTCTTGGACCTCACAGTAACTGCACCACCAACAAGGCAAGTTTTGAATATTCTTCAGACTCCATTATGCTGCTGCGAAAGGAATGGCTGCCACCACAGTCAGCTGATACACAGAATGAATTTATTTCTGGAGTAGTTTCTTTCTAATTGGTCTGTTTCCTTCTGTCCACTCAATTTGTATTACTTAGAGGTCATGGAGCTCCTGAAGTTACGGTGCCTTGACGTTTTCCCAAGTCATCTGTGCTTTGGATAACCTTGATTAAACCACTGACAGTGCTGCCGGCCTGCTGCCAGTTTTTTTTGGTGGTTTTTTTTTGTTTTTTTCCTACAGACATCAGAATAGAGTAACGGTGTAAAAAAATACATGGTGTATCTAAAGAGAAATGTTCCATGATTGCTCGATATGAAAATTAACAGGATGAGGGTCCTCTAAATTTTCACTATTTTGTTCTGACACAGGCTGTTAAGGGTAGGGATATTTTCTTTACAACACTAGTGGGCTTTTAAATTGTCAGGATCATTTTGTGTTTATTGATTTCATGAAAAAATAAATGAAAAAGCCTATTTAGTGTAGTTAGAAAACTCCATCTCATTCTCACATCCGGGCTCTACTGAGGTACTCTAAAATGATAGTCAGAAAGATCATGCTGAAAAAAAATATACCATAGGATCTTCCAGGGCTCCACTCCTGCACCCACCCTTGGGCTGGTTTAAGCATGTTCTGTTCTTCAGTTAGAAGGGTTGCAGGTTAGCAAGGGTGCCTTGCTCTTCCCTTCTCCTGAGCTCTGCGGGGATGATGAACGCTTTATTCTTCTGAATTCTAAAAAAAACAGGCTGCCGCCCACGTACAGATTCTGGGTTCCTCACACAGCTCGAAGGAGCTGTTGTGGCTACAGCTGCACGTATTTCAGACTCTGGCTCCCACGGCTCCAGGTCGGAG
>NW_008621986.1:0-23501 GCF_000691845.1 Merops nubicus
ACTCCTACCTTTCAACCAGTTTAAAAATTTTGGCATAGCAAGACCATTATGTTGCAAATCTTAAATAGGATTTTCACAAACCTTCAGCTTTGGTGACTGAGAGACATCAGCCAGCCAAAGACAGAAATAAGTCAATGGATGAGTTGTATATTATATTTCCACCTGCTGGCAGCAAGTGTTGACACAGCAGTAGGATGCTTTCACCGTGGTTTGAGTATGGAATAAAGCCAACAAATCAGTGGAGTTTTTCTTAGTTAAAAAATGAACACAAAAGCAGCATTTAACCTACAATGTCACTGGCACACACAGATCACTAGAGAAAGTCTACTTTTGATAAGGGTGTAGACCTCCAGATCTGGGGCCCTCATATTAGTCTAACTGATGTATAACATTTTTTGATTAACAAGTGAGTGATACCAACACATGTGGTGGTTTACCAAAGCAATAAGCTTAAATTGCTAAACACAGAAACATGTTCTAATGATGTTAATCAGGTCCAGTGCTCAGCCAAATAAGTATTTTTCAGTTGATGTTTATTTGAAATTAAAAGGTGTTCTAAGCCAGGACTCAAAGGAATGAGTGGTGTTCACCATGTAGCACTGAACTGCTATAACACAAAACCAGCTGTTCTCAGTTCTTCAGGACTGATTGTAGCAAAGAATGATAAAGTCAATACCACAGCTGGAAGAGGCCCTCTCCAAAGTACTACAGCTATGTCAAAAAAAGTCTCCGTTGCCCATAAACAGAGAGGGTGAATTAGTCTCTGTTCTCTACTACATCAGCAACTAGAGTATTTCAAAGTACAGACACCACCCTCCCAATCTCACCTGGCGATTTTCAACACTGTGCACTCCCAGATTTCACGTGACACCACTCTTAACACTTCAAATTCATAATCTTTCATCAGTGGCTTTTATCAAGTATATTCCACGTGAGTTCAATTGCTCAAGACCTAAAGAGCAATGTAAGCTAAGCATTTCACAGAACAAGAGAAACTGTGTCATCTCTCCTGCAGGACTGTTCAAAAGGCACGAAGAGACTAGTTTACTAGTTATCAAATGCTAACGTTCTATGCTCCTTTCACAAAACCTTAGCTGAAATGTTGAAGTGTCTGCTTTCTCCCCCTTCTGACCTTGATGACATATGTGACAAGGCTGTTTCCAAACATATTTCCAAACTCGGCTCTATAAAGAAAACTTCTTGAAAGATATTTCATTAACATTCTTTAACAATAAGAAGATTTCATTCTTGAAAGTTACTTCATTAACACATGCTGGAAAAGTAGCTAGCCTCTGTGCTGTCCTCTGTATCTATAAATATCCATAGAGGGATGTGCAACTACTGAATCAAATCCAAGCTTCCTCCAAGAACACTGAAATCACCAAATAAATTGTTACATCTCCGTGCCAAAATAACATCCCATGCATGTATATAGTAAAGCTTGAAAAATTTACCAGCAAATATTTTCACAGATGCCTAATGCCAAGAGAAGAAACTCTCAAAAGGAAAAGTGCTGCAACCCACCACAGTATGATGAATTCACTCTTCTGTCATGCAAGCTCATTGCAGTAACTATCAATTCTGATTCTCTACAGCTATCTTAAGGAAAAGGAACACTTCAGGAAAGCAAAAGAATTACCATACAAGAGGCTACAATTTAATTAAGAGGAGGAAGATACTGAAGATAATGTAAGTTTGCACTAACGAACATTTTAATGAGATAAATATGTCCTCGTATCCCCAGTCACAAACACCAGAGAACCACTTTGCAACAGTAGGTAGTAGCTGCAAGAAACAAGTTCTCTTTCTACTGATGTGGGCGATGCTAAAGCTGCAACAATCACTGGAATTCCAGTCAGGAAGAGGAGGAGGAACAAGCGATGCTTTTAGCAGCGGGGCTGTCTCCCTCCTGTTCTGACTGCACCGCTTCAGGGGAACGACCCCTGCCAGAGCTCCCGTGGGACAATGCAGCTCTGCAGTTGTTCAAACGTAACCCTCCAGATGGAAGGAATATTCAGCTTTAAATCTAAAAGGCAAAGGTGATTGTTTTATAGGAGTTTAATGCTCTCAAAATTACAGTAGATGTTTTAAAAGCCTCTTTCAAAATCTAACACAGCCATCAGTTTTTTTAATGTAAGACTATTTATACTCTTACTTACAATTTTCAACAAGTTTCTACTGCAAAGTTGGGAAGTCAGTTTTGGAAAACTTGTTCCATGAATTTTCCTGTTGAAGCCAACAGCACTTATTTATTCATCATATATAGATTTAAGAAAAAAAAAGTAATGTTTAAACAATGCTTAGCGTAAAGCTTTTCCTGAGGCATAATGTGAAAGTTTACAACGGAAGAATATTACCGGAATTGCAAGAAATCAAGAAAGTAGCAAAAGCCAAATTAAACTGCCTGTTCTGTTTTATAAAGCATACTTTTTAACATTTGAAGAAAGAAACAACAATTAAAAATGGTCACCATGGCATGGTGCAGCAGTCGAAAATGGTTGCATTTCAATTGTATCTGTTTCCATTCTGCAGTTTAAAGTTAATTGAGGATATGTTCCAGGGGGAGGCATGCTACGGAGCAGATATTGTAAGGTATTTCTAAGATAATGCTTTATATTTATTGTTTAAATCTTTTCATCATCTAAACACCCTTTACCAACTTGTAAAGGGGCTTTAATGGATCTAAATAAAAGGAGAAAATTTGTCTAACATTTATGCCTTGCCAATTCCATTAGATGTTGCTGTAAGAAATGTAAATCAAGAGATTGGGTCTTAAAGTTTTATTCACTGTAGTTTTAATAGACCATGCCAATATTACTCCAGTATTGCCAGAGACGTTTCCAAGAACGCTGAAGGAATACTAAGAAGGCTTACCATGACTCTTGCTATAGAAGTACTGATAAAATCCTAAATTTAATCTCTTAGTTGGATCAACATGGGGAAATTCAGTATGCCTTCAGGGAATACACCAGCCAAGATACCACAGAGGAATTACGTTGTATGTTTAACCAGAATGGAAACACTTGCAGATAGATCTTAAATATCAGAAGTTAGGTGTTTGTTTTCAGTACTCATGTGTGCACAGATGTACCACACCTTCTGATAGGTGCACATCAGCATGTCCCCACATGCATATCCTGTTTACCAATTATCACTCTTTTGGGCCCAGCAAAGCATACAGCTTTGAATGCTAATGCATTTTAGGTGAAGCAAGCTTTCTCTGAGCCCCAAAGTAGAAAGCAAGGCAGCACATAACAAAGTATCACACACACTTCAGCTACCTGCAAGTCTGTTTTTAAGGCCAACCTTATCCAGGCAATTCAATGAAATTCTATTTCAGACAGACAAGTAGTTTTACAAGGTATCTTGCTAACAAGCAGGTTCTGTGTGCCACATCAAGGAACTGATTAACTGCACGTGACTATAAAAAGCCTGCCTGTTTTGATAATCAGTATTCTAGCAGTTCTGATGCTCCCTAAAGAGAATTAGAATTTATTAAACCCTACCTGATCAAACCATAAAATATTATTTGTAGTAATACAAACTATATTCTGTTAGCACATAGGTAGCTGCATAAACAGTGAACTGGGAGAAAGAAAATAGTGGCATCCTGCTGCATCTGCTCTGCAGAGTACCAGGCTTGCTCTGGGACCTGACAGCATTGTTAGGAGGAGATCTAACGTCCACCACCACAGGGGCTCTCAACCCAAGCCTCACACAGGTTAATAGAAGGAGTTCAGCTCTTCAGCTGCCTGGACCACATGATCATCAATAAACCACTCCAGGTCAAAAGTTGCACCAAGGCAAATTCCCCACACTTTCAAACAAGCAACTACTTTAATGAGGAGTAATCAGATGCTTACAAATTAGACTATCAGAAATACATGAAATTAAATCCATGTGTGCTGTACATCAAGATCCAACATTCCTTTTTAAATCCATTCAACAACAGGCACTAGGATTGTGTGAATAATAATGAAGGCAAAATTAGGACACATCAACCATTCTGGAAGGCTTATATGATCACTAACTAGAGATAATCACGTAGAGGCACAAAACATGGAGTAAGTCATCAGTCTTAGTTTGTAAACTATGTCATGCAGAGGAAATATTCAAAGTTCAAATTCAAGATAAAACAAACTCGATGCCAGATAAAACTAATTTCCAATGGCTACATACAAAAAATCACTAACATCTACATATAATATACACTACATGGAAGAGAAATTCCTTTCTAAAATTAGTTAACTTAGTTTTGTTTATGCTGCAAATGTTTATAAACCAAAATGCTATCTTCAGGTCATTGGACTATTTGGTTCATATCTTGCACTTCCTCAGCATGACAAAGAATCTGACATGCCCAAGAATTAACTTTATCATAAACTTGAGACTTTTTTTTTTTAAATATCTTACTTGCAAGCAATAAGCATATAAAGCGGCAGTGTGATTAATCTAGAGCAATCCATCAGTTAAACAGGATTAATTCATCATTCTTGATTGTTCCAGAAAAGATGGTAGAAACCCAAAATAAGCAGATATTAATCTACAGGCAATGAATTAGTGGAAAAAAATTAATTACCACAAAAAAATGCTTATAACAAATAAGATCCACATGTTCTGGATGGCTCAAGTCTGAAATCTGGCAGCCTGGAAAATGCTTCAAATCTAGTCAACTCCATTCTGCACATTATAATCAAGACTGATCATTTATATCACACAACCAGTTTTGGAAATACTTCATATTAATTTCTGCAAAGATGGTTATTTTTAATATTTCACAAAGAATTTCTGGGCAACCATTGGCTAGAAGCTTGCATGCCAAATTCACCTGTAATACCATTGTCCTGGGGCAGGGAGGAAAAAATTATTCATGAAAGTTATTGCATGGTGAATGCAGTATCTCACTTTTTGAAATGCTCACCTTTGAAAAAATAGTTAATCTTTTCCTTACAATTACATCCAGGAAAATGCCACTAATAATATTAAGCTTTTACTATAAGTTGAGAACTAATACACAGTTTTGAAAACTTGACACGTATTAATGAAATTGTGTGCTTTCTCTCTAATTTAGATTCCCTGTTTAGATGATCAGTAAATATCTGTGATTGTAGATGTCTACCATTACCCCAATAAGTATTTATCCTCCAATCTTCCTTCTTGCCTTGGGACAAGACACTCTCTGTTTTAGACCTACTCCTCCATACATTATCATAAAAAACACTGGGTGATATAAGCAACAATTATAGATAACCAATTTTATGGTGCAATGATTTTCAGAGCTGTAGGCATTTAATAACAACAACAACAAAAATCAATACGCTGGCATAACAGAAATGGTTGAGACTTCTCCCACTTAGGAAATATCTTTTTTTCATAATCAGGTAGTACAGCAGTTACTTAGTTTCATGTAACACTAACTATAGCAGACTAGTATGACTGTTTTTTGAAAGAAGAGGAAAAGTCTTAGCATCCAGACAGTATAATGTTACTCCCACTGAAAGCCACAGAATTTCTACTACTGACCTCAGTGAGAGTAAGGCAGTTCCAAATGCCTCCAGCTTTCAGATTTTCCATCAAGACATCTATTGAAAAAAAATGCAATTCTGTTTTATCATTCAAAGCCACAAACCAATAACCAATCAACATAAACCTAAAATTGTTTTATAAGTGAGCAGACTCAGCCAATGAGTTGCACTTGTAAAGGAACTAACCAGCATTCTTCGGGGCTGACATGCAATAAATTGAAAGCACCATCATTCTGAAAACGTATGGCAATCCTGATTAAGGTTGACATACTCTTTAAAATGGGTACAGAGCATACCTCACTTCTGAAACAAGCAAATCAGTCTTAGTCATGAACTCTGTAAAATATGTCTTTGGTAATGATACTACAATTACTTCTGTTTCTTCAGCGTGAAAGGAACAGTAACATTTTAAAATTATACATTCCTTTAATTCACAAATATGCTGCAGAGTAATAATATGTTGCTCATGTTTCCATGAACAGAGTCTCATTTGATTGCCTGCTACTCTTTCCCTGATTTTGAGCAAGTAGTGAGTCAGGTTTTGGTAAGAGATAACTTCTTTTAGCCATGCCACTTTCTTCCCTTTCAGCCCTACAGTTAGTTTCTTTTGCTCTAAATACTACATATTTCATCTCAGGAGGACCATTACAGTGAAAAATCTCCTAAGTTATCTCCCACCTCTTCTATATTGTTTAAAATATTAAGAAGTAGTAATTTTCAGTTTGCTTGTACTGTATAAACTGTATTCCCATCTTTCACCCAAAATTCTACTCTCCCTAAAACAAAGTTAGAAAGAGACTATTAGAAGAAATTAAATTAGAAAGTTAAGTCTTTCAAAAGTTTGAATTATTCAATCAATTTTATTCATTCAGCATGTGCAGCTGTCTTCTGGTTTTAGCTAAAAGGTAAAAGATCAGCTGTTCCTTTATCCCAACATAGATGGTTTTTCTTTCTGTAAGAAAACTTCTGCCTGGGTAGTTATCTCAGGAATGACTTCCCACGCCATCAGAAGTCAGACAAATTAATAAACTGCTTGCTCTTTGACTGTGCTGACTGTATGGTTCTGACAAGGAACCTTCACTTAAACCCAGTAAGTTAGGAGAAGGGTCAAATGCTATAAAAGCCATACATCCCATCACACAAGCAGATAACCACTGAATAACACTGGTCACACTGTAACCTGTGTTACACTCACATGCCATAGATTCCTGCTCAGAGAACAACCTCAAATGAAGTCTGATGGGACAACAGAACACAAAACCAGGAGGCTGAGAACAGGCAATTAGGAGGTGGGAAGCCAGTTCACATCTTGTCTAGAAGCAGGATAGAATCAGAACAAAACATTTAGAAAAGGTTCATTTTTATGAAGTTTTGGAAGCTTTATTATTAGTAAAATTATATGCAGTTAATTATTCTACATTTTGATTACACAGACATCTGTTTTCATACAGTAGTTTGCTATTCCAAGCAGACTAATTCAAAACTCTTACATATTTTAGCCATACTCAGTTCAATAGACCTACTGTTTTGAGAAAAAGGCCACTGAACACTACTACAATAAAATGAATTCAGTCTTTCATCACTTGATTGTTGGCTAAAGAATGACAATTGTGAAACTGGAACAGTAAATAGCAAGAAGGATTAAATTAGTAACCATTTTGCCTTCTAGATTGCAAAGACACAAACATGTAGTTAATTTAAAAAAATAAACTTGACAGCACTTACCACCCTTTTAGCCCAGTTGTCAGGCCCCATTATTTGTTCATAAGCACAACTCAAAAGTTATGGATATCCTTGAAAAAACTAAGAGACAGATCAAAGATCTCTTGAATAGAAACTCTGTAACTTATGTGACTAATGGGTTGTTGACCTGAGTAATAGGTCAACTCCAGAGACAGCTTCATAACCCAAACATAAATCCCTTAGTTTTTGCAATAACATACTCTTAAAATTGCAAAGGGTGTGGATGCAATTTGGATAATTTTGTGATTTTGGATACCCTTGTACAATACAGCTGAGCAAAACACTACATAAATCAGGCAGAAAGCAAGAGAACAAGACTTCCACTCTTCACTTACAACCTTGTTTAAAAAGTTAAGCCTGACAAATTCCAGTCCCAGATGGTCTGTGTTTCTCGAGACCAAACCAACACTGAAACTACAGAAGCAGTACAAGTGGAGTTGTACTTTGAACTTGCCAAATAAGTATCATGGCTTAATACATAACACTAAGGATAGAAGAAATTATGGAAAAATAGCACTTAATCTAGTGCTGTATCATGAGCTTGAACAATATCCTTTCTTCCAGACCAGTTACAAAGTACTAATGAGTACACACTCTGAACAACTGCAGTAAGGATTAACTTAATAAGTCTCTTCTAAATATTCAGAAGACCCAGCATATTACTGGTTCCAAACATAGTAAAGGGTGAAGGTCTCTTAAAGAACAGCTCTAAGCATAATGTAGCCAAGACTGACTGGAACCTTATGTTGAACCAACGCCAGCTGACAAGGGCATGATGTTCTGTTGATGCTGAAAATGATGACCTGGTACAAAAATTATTTTGTTTTGCTGCCACAGATTTAAAAGCTCAGGCTTTGTCCTCATGAGATGAGTAAAACATGCTCATTAGGTAACCTAGTTCCACAGAGAGAGGATTTTAAACAAAGACTAAGCACCTTAATTTTAATATTACAAGTATGTCATCAAGGTGCTTGGATATAGACCAGTTGCAGAGGTGAAAAACAAGCATGGCTCTCTGGTTCCAGGACTGTGCCCCAGTAGCACATTCTCAACAGCAAGACTGCACTGGTGAAAGTTATGGGTAACATTAAATATGTCAAGAAAAAGCAGTGACCACTGAGCAAGAAATACAGCTCAACACACCAACACAGCAATTCTGAGGCTCTTCAAAAATGTGCATGAGTAAAAAGAAATTGTTTTCCCTTTACTGATCCAATCTAACAGGTAAAGCAATTATGAATTATTTTAGTAATTTCTTTCATCTTCTCCAAAATATTTACTGCCCTTTGTTTTCATCTTCCTAGTTACAGACATGCTAATATCCGACAGTATGTTACAATCAACTTGGATTTACTATTCCTACCATCTGTGTTAAGCCTAACTAATAAATTAATACTGAACAAGAAAAGGGGATGAGAGGGTGAAGGCAATCAGAATACCACAAAGATAAGCAGGTAGTTATTTTAATCCGAATGCAATAGCAAGAACTCCAGAGGCCAAAACATTCCAGCTGAGCTAACTATGGCCTCCTGCTACTGTTACTAACCTGGGATTGTAATTGCAAATATTACTCTCAAAGTACAAAATACCAGAAAGAAACAAACAAGATAATGGAAGAAACATGCATCTACTAACAAAGCCAAAACTCACTAGAAGATTATTTTCAATATGATTTGAAGTCTGTATAAAGTGACTGTGGAAGCCTTTAAATTTAAAAAAAAAAAAACTTTTAAAATTCTTTATTTCATTAAAGGCAGAAGTTTGACCCTAAGTGCTAACTTAGATGGATACAACTAACTTGGTTTAAACCCATCCAACAGGAGTTATGATCTGCTAATGGCACCCTCAGAACCGCAGCCACGTCCCAGCCTGACCCACAGCTCTCCCTTCACGCCCCTTGCCCATGCAGGGAGATTCACTGATGGGTTATATTCACTGGTAAGAAATGTAAAGGGAATGTTCTTGCATCCCTGAAAGTTTCTGCCCTTTGCACCATCAGGATCCTTGCAGCTTTGCTTCTTGTTGTAGCAGACAGGAAAAATTCAAGAACATTCAATTAACCATTTTATTCTCACAAAAAGTTTGAGGTTGGAAAGGACTGATGGAGATTACCTGGTACAATTCCCCTGCTCAAAGCAGAGTCCATCTGAGCAAGTTGCTCAGGACCTTCTCCAGTCACTTTTTGAAAATCTCCAGGAACGTAATCTCCACAACCTCCCTGGGCAACTTGCTCTAGTGTTCAGTTGACCCCTACAGTGATATTTTTTTGCTCAGTTTTTGACTGAAGTAAGACTTCTCTGCTTTGTACGTATCAGCATATTAGGCTGTGCTGCCTGTTGTAGTATTCTTGATCACTGGGAGCTGCTTAAAATCAATGAGCTCTGAAAATGACAATGAGATGTATAACCATGAAATTTATTGAACATGCCTGCATGCATTAGTAATGACACAGTATGGCCTCTGGGTCCAATAATGCAGAGAGCTGAATTCCTTCATCTTCCGACGACTGCTCTAAATTCCTCAGTCACACAAGGACATACAAACCAGGCATACATTTTTTCACTCCTGGATACTACACATATTTTAAACCAGTTGCGTTTTGTCTTGTTACTGTACATATCCAGTAAGTTTCTTTCAATTTCACAGTGTCAAAGATATTTTTAACATTAGTTTCTCACACAGAATCTGCTATTAACATTCCTTGCCTCAAAAATACATGCAAGCAGTTAGTCTGAGGTGGAACGGGAAGAAACCTGGATAAACTCAATGGTCTTGAGATTTCCAGCAGAAATCAGTCACTTGATTCCATGTGAAATGACAAGAATGCACAAGCATTTTTTTTTTTTTGTTCTTTATTACAAAATTCTCAAGTGACATTTGCTGTAAGAAGGACAATGGCAACAGGCAGTGAAATGTCAAAGATTTCCCAAGGAGAAGTCAATTCTGTTCATGATTCCTGTCCTACAATACATAAGTAATTCATGTGTATTCAGTCAAACTACACATGTGAAGAAAAGACAAAAATAATATTAGGTGGTTATTCACTAATACTAAAACCACTTGATTGTTCAATTTGTGAATAATTCCATTCTCATTTTATATTCTCTAGAAGAAAATGCCTTGAGAAATTTCTTCTCCCCATTAGAACTTTCCAACTTGCTGTGAATATTTTATAACTGTGCAGCTACTGAAGTCACAAAATTATCAATCCTGTACTCTAACATAAGCCAGACTATTTCAGGGTCTCCCCCCACAACCCTTCGTCATTACAGCTATTTTCATTCTGGACACTCCATTCACCGTGTGCACCTGTAATCTGTATCTATATTGTATTAGTAGGATCCTCCTAATTAGATTTAATTTCTTCAAGTGAGAAAAAATGTGACATGCTAAGCCTGTCAGTTCTTTGAAGAACATTCTAGAAGGTCAAATGGTGTGTATACAAGGGCTTTGTGATCTGTTTGACAAAAGTAAGATAAGGTTGGTCAACATTTCAAATGCCTTCAGTAATGAAAAGCAAAGTAACTGGTATTGATTCTGTTCACATCAATCTCAAAATGGTAAACAAAATAATTATATTCTCTGTATAGCAGTCTCATGGGAACATGCAGATACACTTAACAGATCTACAGACAGTGGAAAGCTCACTTAAAACAGACACTACCTGAAATCCTAGTTTTCTTAATTCAGCTACTACGCAGACATTAAAGTTTCTGAGATCTCTACATCACTGATCCCTCTGGATTTAACCAAAGCCAGAAACTCTACAAAGATCAGAACTTTTCCTATAGATTACAGCCCCAAAGTCTGTCTACTTCCAAAACAATATCTCTGTTCTTTAACAGAGATACCCGTATTACTGGTTTTGAAGCTTTTACAGTATCAAATTGTTTGTTTACTGCTTTAAAAGTGTAATTAAAAAGTAAAGTAAAAAATACCACTGTCTCCTTTGTTAGACCAGCTGCTTTCTGCTAGACTTCAACCTCTTTTCACAGGAAATAACTGTTTTTATTCTGTAATTTTTGTTAGTCTTTCCCTTCTTTTGTGGTACCATGACAAACTACAGTCTCGATTTCTTTTTAAGCCTCTCAAGGACTACAAGACTTCTCTCACAGGCCTTGCTTCCTGCATCACTGGTGGGACCACACAGTACAATCACACATACACTATATCCTACAGCCTCCTTTTCCCAATTGCATTACTCCACCAAAAGTATTGAGAAATTTTTAACTATCAGAATTATTACTTCTCAGGAAGCTGGCATTATGTAGAAGATGTTTAAAAGGCAGAAGAACAGCAGTGCTGTCCAGACTCAAAGGAAAGCCCACACAGCTGGCCTTCAGTGGAAGTTCCAGTGTGCAATCATCTGCTTACTCTACAGGTCAGGTTTCTCTGATGACAAAGGAATGATGAAACATGCTGGCAGTTTAGAAAATATCCTTTAAGATGCAACTACTATATATTACTTTATTCCCCTAAAATACCAAAGCCAGGCTCTTGTCTGTAGGAATGCAGATGAATATCTACACAACTTTGTATTTGAAGTAGCTCTGTATGTATTAAACTACCAAAATGATACTATACAGTCTGTCATAACCTGAAGTCTCAGGAGCAATACTTCTACCCTTAAACACTCAAACACTATAAAGTTTGAAGCAAAGTCTTTGTATGTTGTATGGAGAAATCCTGCAAAAGAGGGACCAGATGATCTGACAAGTCTACAGTTTCACTTGCTCTGACTTGTTTTCTGCCCCTCTAGTTCTTTGTTTCTTTAAGATTCATTGCAACAATAAATTTTTCCATTTATTTTTATATTGCTGAACAATGTGCTAAGTTCAACAACTAAAGATCATTCTCTGTATATTAATGTCAAACTTCCTGTTGAAAAGGAAAGAAAAAAAGAAGGAAAGAAATAATTTCAAGAAAACCTGTGTCTAGTGTTGTTTTTGGTTTCTGGTGAATGGGAGTTTGGAATACTTCTCTTTCCCAACTGAAAAAAAAGGAGGGGACACAAACACACAATTCGTACCAGTTACTTTCCAAACCAAAGAGTTACAAGGTCTCCCTACTGCATACAAGGTTAAATAGCTATTCTTCTTTTCTTAAATTGATGTTAGTGATTTATTTAGGAAAATTATGCAGATTATGCTGTGAATTAGACTGCACCTTTCAAGCCTGCCAGCTACAGCACCAACTTTAATAGATATGGATAGTACAGAAGTTTAGAGTAGAAAAATACAAATATCACTTAAGAAAACTAGATAAACTGTGAATTCAGTATTTTCTAAAGTTAATGCAACACAGAAAGCCTACTGCATATTAGCAAAAGGCATTGGAACCCTTCAAATATTGATACATAAAAGGAGGTAAAACATTACAGAAGCCATAGCTCTGGTTTCTATGAAGAGGCAATTTCTTTTTATTCTCCCCTCTGCCTTGGTTATATCTTTCATAAATTTCAGAACATTTAACTTGTGAATTTTTTCCTATTCCTTTATGGCACAGAGAATTGTCTTCTACTTATTTCTAGATTCACACGGAGAATGTGAAGCCACTTTCTCCTTTAGGACATAAAAAGATTTCATTCAAAAGAAAAGGAGAGAACACAAGGTCAAAATAATATGGGAAAGTAAAACATCTTGTAGGACAGGGCTTAAGACACTCACAGCTCTGTTGGCCAATGTTAAAGTTACCAACATCACTACACTCCCACAGAGAGGGAAATGAGAAGAATTTGCTAAATATAGCTAGAACTGTTTGGAAGGATGCCTGTCCTTATTTGTGCATTCATTTGTTTAATTGTAGGCAATATAGCCCACTAGACAGCCTTGAGGCAAGTGTGAATGTTCAATATTCTCTGAATTAAACAATCTCAGCTGAAGATTTGACTTAATTGCACAGTTTACTATAGTATAACTGGAAACATTGTATTCTGAAACTCTTCACAGTTTTAAGTAAGTCTGAACTTTTTTTACTCAGGTTTGGGAAAGTACTAAACGCCCTCAATGCTGTGCATTCTAAACAATTATGGTGAAAAAGGCCACTGAAATCTTGTGTTTACTGCACAACCTCACATCTTCCAAATACAAATTAATAAAAAAAAAAAAAATTTGTTTCAACATCAAAACTCAAGTTTTATGCTTGAAACTCCTCCTACTTTGCTAGTCTGAGGAAATTTTTTTTTTTTTAATCAAACTGACCTGCAAGTACATGTTTAAGATAACAGCAATAGCTTGCCAGTAAATTCTTAATAAATTCTTTATCCTTAAACACACCTGTCATCTTTATTTGAAAATAAAGCTGAAACAACCACACAAACCTAAAACAAGTCAAAGACATTTATATCTGCAAACCAAACCTTTCGAAGGATTCCTAAACCTTCCTTCCCCTGGGAGTTCCCTTGGTCTCAGTGACAATATTGTAAAGAAATATAATGGAATTCAACAGGCACTGGGTGCCTGAATCCCCTTAAGAATTTGGGCCCGATTTCCTAAGGAATCACTAGAAGTCTCAGCCAAGGTATCAACTCATTTATAAATCACAGAGAGGCTCTCACATATTCCTTTTGCTTGGGATTCAATCACCACTGATCTTCCTTCAAAGGAAATCTGAACAAGTCAGCCTGCAAACCTCATCAGACCTCTGCTACTTGTTAGCAAAAGTTCTAACAGCTCAAGAAATTCCTTAGTGAATTTTCCATCCTCCTAGTAAGGCTTAGAAATAGTACAATGGTAACTGTCCAGAAAAAAATCAAGAGTTAGCAGTCTGTGTCCAAACAGTCAGGAAGGAAAAATCCCTTGGAAAACAGAATCCAGTATTATCTCCTGATCATTTAAATACAAATACTTACCTACCATTGTGAAGAAATTAACTCTCACACAATTAATGATATTTAGAGTTTATGTTAATTTTCAATTATTTGTCAATTTCACTGATAATACAAAACAAGAATTTTGTTATTGGACTCTATATAATTAGACAAGTTACATTAAAACTTCCTGGAGAGCTCAATGAATATAAACGCTTCTGTTCTGGTTAACATTACCTCTTCACAGTCCCTTAAAAACCAAGGCTCCTGAAATGCAGTGTTATCATACTGCATCTGTGCTTCAAAATATTGAAAAGTGGTTTGTGGTGTTCTAAATGAAAGGAGGTGGTTATTTCCTTGAACAGATAGATGAGCATGGGCTGGGATTCAGAAACTCCACCATCAACACACTAAGTATTTGCTAAAAGCTGAAGACTGTTTATCACCTACAGGAAGACAGCATCAGGAAACATTGGTAAAAAAGATAATGCAACAAATATTCTTTCAAGAAAATATCTTCATTTTGTATAGGGCAAAATATTGGCACAAAAGTGTGTTTTGTTCTCAAAACTTGAGGTTTTTTTCTCAGAACTAGGACACTATTCATGAGTTAACCCACTAAGATCATTGTCTGGGGAACACCATTCTGTCTGAATTCTTAATTGTCATACTTTGAGAGTTTATCTCAGCATTAAGCAACAAAACAGCACATAATGTATTACTACATCAAAAAGAATATAACATCCTACTGGAATTTGATCAGATTTAGTGCAAGCTGGGTACGGAAGGGTTTTATGAAACAGGCCTGATCCTGAGCTTCTTCATACTAAGTCATGAATGTCTGAAGCACAAACCAGTCCTTTTATACTGTAATTGTTCCTACACCAGATATGCCACTAAGCAGAAGACAGGCAACAAACAAGTTCTAAAAGTTAACAAAGCACTAGGATTTTATGTAATAACCTGAAGAATGTAAATTTGAAGGCATTTATACTTCTCTGGACTACACTAAGATTACTCCTGTTGACCAACTGCAGGTTTATTTGGACATGAATACTGTAATACCATCAGAAACAGCAGGGCTGTATAGATAGGAAGCCAGTGCATGCAATACTTGCAAATTTGAGCTTTCCATTTGACATCAAAATAAAGAATTAATAAAGCATACATGGATCTGTACGATTCAACTGAATTTGGGGTTTCATATAAGCTTCACTTGCCAAGATTATTTGCAATAGGTTAAGTTTTCTTTTCACGCTTAAAACCTGGCATGTGATTTTACTCTCTTCAGTATAAATACACAGTTATTTTCCATTCGACTCGTGGCTAATCATCTGATCAACAAAACAAACAGAGTTACCACATAAGGGAATAAATGCTTATCTCCAAGAAGCTAGGTATTACTTTCAAGGAACACTGTTATTCCCAAATTCTGGGTCATAATTTGTACCTTCTGTTCCATTTCACTGACTTGGGGCTTGGAAAAGAAAATCAGAGGATAGCATCAGTCTTTTACAATGCGTTCCTCTATTAGGGAGAGGCATAGAAAGATTATAGAATCATAGAATATCTTAAGCTGAAAGGGACCCATAAGGAGATGTATCAGTATTAAGAGAAAATTGCATTCCCATTTAAGGACAGAACTGGAATAAGGGTCACTGTTACTGATAAAGAGAATCTACCAAGGTTTCAAACTTATTGATTATACAATTCAATAAGCTTCCATTGACACATCACATAAAAACCAGCATCTTACCCTTCACCTCCAAAATACTGCCTCAAGAGAGGGAACACGGCTTTTTATTTCCATTATCTTTCAGCCTGCAGTAAGGAAGTACTTTGGTCCTGAATCAGAACCCACAGGAATTCAGCAAGTGCTATTTCTGCTTGTAGTAAAATCTTCAATATGTAATTTACATCTTGATATGTCATCATTTCTTGGTATTTAACTTAGTAACAGCTTCTCTAAAGTAGAGATTTTATTACATAAATTATGGAAGTAGCAGACTGAGCGTAGTGGAGACAGTATAAGTTTCTGAATCAATACAAAATTTGTCCCTGGTAGTAGTTGTTATTCTATGCAGGTGTGTTATTGATTACAGTCATAATGGTCTCACTATAACTGCTGTCAATAACTCACTACTTGTATCGTCACACTGAATTAAAGAAGAACCAGTCTAAAAATATGTGGAGAAGTTATACCACCATGACATGGCCCAGCCTGTGGCACGAAGAAGCAGAACACTGCCTGTTTAACTTTGGACTGTGTTTGACACTTCACTTGACATCACTTTGATAAAATAAAATCAAATGCCATATTTATTAAGGCAGTAGTTATTATGTCTTAAACATACTACAAAACTTAAATTTATAGCTACTGCACATACAAAAAAAATTATGCTTTCAATACCCTAGGACCATTGTTAGGATACACTCGCTGTTACACCAAACTGAATCAAAGTTTTATGGATGGTTATTGTCATTTTACTGATCAGCATGACTGAAGCTGCCTTGCATTAAGAACTGTAGAAGGAATGTTATATTATTTCACTTTTTTTCATTTCTAAATCAAATTGACAGCAATGTACAACCTCAGAACACTAACCATAAGCCAAAGATTTGTGAATTACTGAAAAGTGAAGTGGAGATAATGTTATTACCACGACTGGACTAAAGTTTATTAATGTTAGCATACATAAGCATTTTTCTTTAAAATACTTCAGAGTAGACACATAACAAAAGAAGAACACGTTGTGACTGGCCAATCAAAATGGAGAAACAGACACAGATGTAATGAGACAAGATTTCTCACTTCCAGCAATATAATTTTAACCACTGTAGGAGATTAACAAAATATTAGGATTATACATCAAAGAAAAGAACAGAATATTGTTTTAAAAGTCTACAATAGTTAGCGTTCAGTACACATGCTAAAGAAGCTCTGCTAAAAAAAAAAAACAAACAAACCCTGGTTTTGTGAGACACTCTGGTTTTATTTCCTGTGTATATCCTGTTGATGCCAGAGGGATTCTCCTTGACAAGCCCCAGTATAACACCATGTCTTGCTTATGCCCACATTTCCCTCCACATGCACTTATTTAAGGCTTCCCTCATCTTTCCCATAACCAGCAAAACAGGAACAGAAGCTCTTACAGTAGTAAGCGGTTTCTACTAGACTGCTATAAGTGATGTTATGTCAATACACACCACAAGAAACTCAACCAATCAACAAAAGTTCTGACAACTGCACAAAATGACCAAAATTATTTTTCCCCTTCAACCTCATAAGTAAGGTGCATGACCAGTTGTCTAAAAAAAATTCAGCCCATCAATGAGTGATTAAAATACCCACCATGTGAAAATTCTTCAAAGCTGTGATGTATACGTAACAAGAATAATATTCCTGCTGTCTCACTTTGTGCACCTGAGAGACACGCCTAATTTAGGAAGCTAGTCTCCATCTACCATCCATACCTGCTACTCAGCAGAGAAAGATTCCTTCAAAATGCTAGTTAAAACACTTGACTCAAACTCATAGACTGAGTCAACCTCCAGAGAAGTCTGCCTCTACCCACTGTTTGTATTTGCAGCCAAAAGTGGCTGCCCTTTATAACTCAGGCATCTAATCCACATGCCTCATGTTACTGTAACAAGTCCAACTTAAGTGTCACATCTTAGAATCTCCTTCCCCAAGAGAGTCCATGCTTTATGAACTGTATTTGACGTCATTCTGCAATTCGCTTTCCTGTGGGGAATCTCTGCAACCTCTGCTACTCTGCATATTGTCAAAAAGATTATTCTTTTTTCATTTAAAACCTGCAAAAATAAGTTTACTCAATATCACTACATACACTCAGCTTTCATCAAGCTGTGAATCAGGTAGATGTGGACACTGTTGATTAGTTAAACATTGCAATACAGTTTCTCAGCCATCAGAATAATCCAGTAAAAGTCTATGCGATCACTTCTGTCACAGTTTTGAACAGCAGTTATTTAAAATTTTATCACTACATAACCCAAATTAAATAGTGAATGTTTACTGCAATGAGAAGGTCCCATTGGAGGAATTGTGCTGATATGCTTCCAGCTCATGGGGAGAAATTACACTGCCAGAGCAGATTAAGAAGAGGCAGTTCAATTATTGGAAAAGGTAGCTTTAGTTTCACTGACTTAACATTGTAACAAATGTAGATCAATGGAGAAAAGACTTTCTCACAGCAACAAGTTAAGGTAGCATCTTTCTTCACAAAGACTCCAAGATCATTCCCTTTGTGAAATAAGATGGGGGGGAAATTAAGATTAGAAAAGAATAAAGGCACATGAGACACAAAGTCCAGATCCTGTAAAGGTGTATTTTTCTGGCCACTAGTCCAAACTCAGCTACTGCTCAGCATGTCAAAGTCAGTCAATACCCCTGCACCTGTAAGAATTCTTAGAAGGATTACTTCATTAGATAATTCAAAATATATCCACCTAACAATGCAGGTCTTGGTATCAATCCCCTGATAAGTCCACTCTCAAGGATGACTCTGCAAAGGAAGCTTAATTCTAAACTCCCAAATTATTAAATTCTGAAACAGATAAAGAAAAGAAGAAATGTTTTGAGTTCATCATAATTACACAATGTCAGGACTGGCCCAAAACTGATTTATTCACTTCCCTCTCGCTTGCAATGTTTAAACTGTAGCTCTTCAGTAACGTATTTCAGAAGACAGTAAATGCTTCACAACTCTTAAATAAACCATAAGCAGCTAAACAGTAACTGTTTTGGAGGACAAAGGCCTGTTGGCAAGGCACTAGATTTCAAGCTTCCAATAGCTTATGACTGCAGTAATAAGGCAAACAAAATAAATAATAAAAATGAAATTGTGAAAGATACCTTGACACTGTCCTTTTAATCTTTAGCCAACCTAAGATGTCATGTAAGCAATGAAGCAGCAAAGAGATGATACTGCTTAGATAGCAAAATCACAATTTCTCCCTGACCTACAAATCATAAGCTAAGAGATTAGTGGTGCACTGGCACATATCCATACAGCAGCTCACAGAAACCCTGTTCCAGCTTCTGAAACAAAATGAATGTGCTCTGAGATGCAGGAAAACCATAATTATAAATAACATCAACCGAATGATGCACAGAGGATTTTGACAGTGCAGCCAAGGACCTTATGGTTCTATGGACTCGGAGCAAAGATCCTCAATTATCTGAGAAAGCCATCATATCTGTAGATATAAGGTATACTCCATCTAGTTCAGAAACAGAAAGGTCTTCCCAGTGCAATACAAACTGGAGACTTAAGCAGAGATGCAAAGTCTTGCCTATGTGTTCAAAATGGATCCCAGTACCTTGTCACACTAGCAGCATCACCTGTAGACAAGTGTTGGATGAAGATTACTTCCTTGGGGTTCATAGCCTAGAATCTGTGATCTAAAGATCATAATTTGCTCCTTTTAAATATACTTCATATTCAAAATCACTCAACTTGTCTCACGGTAATTAATATCAGCTGATTACAGAGGACTGAGACTGCAGAATCAGACCAAGAACGCCTTCACAAAGAGGTATCTGGAGAGATGCTGAACTGCACATATTTAAGCTCACAGGTTCTCTCCTCAATGTACTATTGCTAGTAAATATTTTCTATCTTGTGCAAGAAGTCTACACTTGAGAAAACACAGGTTTCAATATCTTCAGAAGCACCCACTGATTTTGTTTTTCTAGGTTAACTCCTCAGATGGCCTGGTTTTGAAAAATATGATTAAGCAGATCCCTTGACTATGTTGTGGACAGCCTCTTAGAACCAACTTTAGATGGCTCTTACTTTGAAGCAGTGACAGCGTTATCTAGACTGGACAACAGAAAGTAACTACATAGCAAAAGGTGAGGGTATAAACACAGAATCAACTTTTAGAGAATTTGATCAAGTAATCAGTAAAAAAAGCAATCAACAAAGCCAATTATTTCAGGTATATAATGGTGCCTTGCCCAGTAAAAAACTCATCACTTTCAGAAAGAGGCTATTTGTTGCAAAACTGTTATGCTCTCAGTAATGACAACTATTGTAAGAAAACATTCAGTCATGTTCTTTGTAGGAAGGTGTAGTGACTAGACAGAAGTTTCATGAACTAAATTGAAGCTTTCTCTACAAGAGATTAAAATATTTTCAGATGCCATGCATATATATGTTCCTGCTGGGTCCCTTGTAGATTTTTTACCACCAAGATCGATATCCCAAGAAAGGCATGTCTTTTGAGAAGTCAAAATGGCAAACTACCCCACAGCACAGTAGTAATCGATGAGTCTCATCAGGAATTGAAAATGGTATTTTGTTTGATGTAGTGGGTATAAATTAATGACGAGTAATAGATGCTGTCCACTTGCTATCAAATGATTATCCGCCTCACATAATACACACCAAAAAGTGCTACTTCTTGAAAATGTGACCGCTAAAGGGTTGACTGCCAACCTTTCAAAAGATAGGATATTATTAAATTGCGCTGCCTGTTCTTAGAGTGTTGCAGAAAAACAAACACACAAAACCAGAAATATATTTAGCAGGATGAGTTATCCGTCTTACTATTTAAAATGAATACAGCCTAAGCTAATGAAGAAGATCCAGACCTCAAGAACCTTAGCATATAAAACCAGAAGTAGCTTTACAGTTTGTTTTGGACTGACTGTAAAACGCAAGGGTTTGAACAACAAGGACAAAAAAAGAAAAAAAAAAAACTTGCACCATGTGTTTTTTGGGCTTGGCTTTGTTTTACACAAGCTAGCTGAGGGAAATAAAAAGACACCTGATTATGTAAGACAGTCATTATTTTTTTCAGGTGTTGAGATAGGTGGCTAACCTCCTGGTTTCAGCACACATAAAGACCACTTCCTACCTGGAATATTAAGAGACAGTTCAAGATCTCCCTGTTCTTACTTTGATGCTTTCTGAAGAAAATATGTTTACCAAGTTATATGTATATTCTAAATGCTTTGCATTACGGAAAAAACTTTTTTTTCTAAAAATATGTGGATTTTAAAGATCAACAGACATCTCAATGCTAATTTCAAAGTGACTCATATGAAGTGTGAATAAGGTAACTGCACACAACATATCTGATAAATTCTTTCACTAAGCATATTGGTGTAACCCTAGAGTTGGCATTTTTCCTCCTTCTTCTGTAGACATAGGCAATAAAGTAAAAAAAAATTTTAGCTCATCTTTCTCCTTTGAAGATTACTATAATGGCTATTAAGAATAGAATGCACCCACACAAGACAAGATACTGTCATACTCTGGCTAAACTGTAAAGACACGAGGTAAATGTCATCTCACTCTTAGCTGCTACATCATTTGCTCACAGTGTTTGTGTCAATGATTTATACTCACACAATAAAATATTAAGAGCAACCAATTATGAACCTGGTAGCACAAGAATTCTAACAAGTTTTCCTCAGAGTGTATCAGTTCTGACACTAAACAAGATCCACCAAAAGCACTGCAGAAGTAATGTGTTGCACTATATAAGATCAAATACAGACACTTAGTTTTATATAACTGTAATATGCATGCAGATGGTTTTCAGGATAAGAGCCCTTCTCTAAAGTGCAGTTTGTACAAAATTTGTAGCATAAGCCAAAGGCAGGAATTTTGCAATTTCTAGTGCAGTGTCCTAACTCAACATAATAGGAATCTCTATTTGTAACTCTTACCAGTTCTTCCAATGTTAAAGAATTGCTGAGACTGAAATCCATTGCAGAGATTTTGAATGAATAAATGAAAATCAAAGAAGAGAACTATTCTTCATCCATCCTGGTTAAGTAATAGGTCAAATCTATCGTCATAGTAATTGAAATTCATTTTTTTATGTTGACAGAAACTATGGCATAAAAATAAAATCAGCAAAGTCAACTTTATAAAGACCACCAACATCAAATAAAACACATTCTCTGAACAATACACGAGGATAAACTATGCAGTGAAACTATGCAGTCAGACTGTATTGTTCTTCTAAACCATGCCCTCCCAATACATTCCTTTAGCCAAGCAACGGGAAGATAAACCCATTTGCCTAATAGAGCATATAATTTAAATATTTCAAACAACCATTTGCAGAGACGCTGCTTAAAATAATTTTATCAGTAATCCCTCCAAATATCTTCAATGATAAAGACCACAGCACAGTTCACAACTCATTTTTTTCTGTAGAAACTCCAAACCATCCAGCCCTTTCAGTTACTATGCATATCCTGTACTACTTTAGTGTAACAAATCTCTTATTTTTCACAGCTGATTTAATATGAAGCTGCAATTTTTCTTTTGCAGTGCCTTGCAACACTGCTAAGGACACTGCAATTCCAGATTTTACTACTGCACCATACTGTCCTGCACAATTCTGTAAACAAAATATGTTTAAATTTATGGAACCTTAAAGGACTAATGTACTTAACATACACTGCAGCACTTCATCCACAGGAAGATAAGATCAGCCAATGTCAATATTCTGTCATTTAGAATCAAGATACTAAACCACAAAGTATTCCTATTAATAGAAAACAGGGGTTTTTTTCTCCCACAAACTTGGATCTAGTGTTTAAGATATTATTAGTATAAAAACATATTGCTTGATATAAAGATATCTGCTTAGGGTTTCTTTTTTTAACCATTCTAAGAATCACATTTTGTACTGTGACCTACCTAAGGCACAACGGTACACTGTAAAAAGCAAAGTACGTATTAGAAGAATTCCCCCTTCCACATACACAAACAAGTGCCTACATAAAAAGAAAAAAAAAAAATAGACAGCTTTTCCTATTTGCATGCTAGAAGTGAACATTTTAAAGAGTTGATTGATCGAGTTTTTCGAACATTAGATTTTAACCATGTACAGCAATACTGCAGGAAAAATGGAAAGAAAAAATAAACCCCTAACTTTGGGCTTTAAGTCTGTAACGCATTTCCCGTTTGCAAAGAAATAGGTTAGTTGTCTTTGGTCTTTGCTACAAAGAGATTTATCTCCTATGCATGCCATAAATAACCTGTGCAATTACTTCCTTCCATGACATAGAACTGCCCATCATATTGCAGGATTAATAATACAACGTTGGTTTGTTTAGGGGTTACTGTGTGTGGCTTGCGTAAGTAATTTTAGCTATTCGTATACATCAACTCAGCGTTGCGTATCTCACCATAAACTGATGAACGCTGTTAAGCCTTAAACAGCAATCTTTCGCAAACAAAGGCGGCTAGTCTGCAACAGTGATGCAAAATCATCCCAAACGTACTACACCCTGCAAGAACCTCACAGAAAATACCCCGGCAACATCATTCATTCCCCCCAAGCCAACGATCTGCTCACCATCTCCTCCGTCTTATTTCTCTGTCCTCAGCTTATTTTCCTTCCTCCTGCTGCCTTCAAGGAGGCTGGTGTAC
>NW_008621987.1:0-2360 GCF_000691845.1 Merops nubicus
GAGGGAGGGAGGGTGGCGGAGGTTTTTGGGGGGTTGTGGTTTAGTGAGTTTCCGGTGGGATTCTGCGGTTGGTAAGGAGAGAAGGAAAAGTTGGGTCACTTTTTCAGATTTTAAGATTCGTAATTTTCCTAAAACCTTGAGATTTTTTCTTAAAATGTTAAGATTTTAAGACCAATTTACAGTGGACTTAAATAACCGCTCACCTGGCACCCTGTAAATCCTGCCCTAGGGAGGGCTCGTGGAACCACGGAATGGGTTGAGTTGGAGGAGATCTTTGAGAACATGGAGTCCAGATGTCCCCCCATCCCTGCCAGGTCCCCACTGCCCCGTGTCCCTCACCCCACATCTCCACGGCTTGGAAACACCTCCCGGGGTGGGGCCTCCACCACTGCCCTCGGGGACTCCACCACTGCCCTGGGCAGCCTGGCACAGCCCTGGGCAACCCTCAAGGGGAAGAATCTATACCTCAGATCCAACTGAAGATGAGCCACTGTGCACCCAGGTGGCCAAGAAGCCACCAGCATCCTGGCTTGGATCAGCACTAGTGTGTCCAGCAGGAGCAGGGCAGGGGTTGTCCCCCTGGACTCTCCACTGGGGAGGCTGCCCCTTGAATCCTGGGGTCAGTTTTGAGGCCTTGATTCCAAGAAGGAGCTTGAGGGGCTGGAGCGTGGCCAGAGAAGGGCAACGGAGCTGCTGGGGAAGGTGGTGGTTTAGTCTACAGAAGAGGACACTGAGACTCCCACAGACCAACAAGAATGGTGTGAACATGTGGTTTCAGAGGTGCTAAATCTCATCTTTGCTTCAGGGACAGCCCGTTGGATCTCTTGCTACATGGCAAGTGGTTCTGCCTTGAGTTACAAGGATTCTTTAAAGAGGGAGAGAACCCTATGTGTTAAAGTTACAATCAGGAGGCAAATTCAAGGCCTCCAGGGCAAAAACCATACTCAGAAATAAATGGATTTTAGAAAGACGTATAATCTGGTTTAATATCAATTTTAATTTGACCACAACCTTTTCCTTTAGCCGGAGGTTTTTTCCTAGGCTTAATTTAAACTTGTACAGCCTAGTAAATCTCAGCGGTGCAGACAGCCACAAAGCCAGTTCTGCAAGAATCAACAAACCCACGCTGCTCTCAATCACTTTGGAGAGTCAAGACACCAAATTAGTGCATAGTAAGAAGCCTTTTGTAGCAAAGGATAGACTCAATTCCCAAAAGTCTAGCTGATGATATGTCAGAATAAAGGATGTAGCTGGATAAAACAAGAAAAGATGTTGTTTAGCCATGATCTAAGGGTGTTAAGTTTTATTTTGCACTAGTGAACACTAGTTCTGTATCAAAATTTAGCTTATCTATATCCTGAACACTCCCCAATTTCCAGCTACTTTAGTTTCTTTACACTGGAAGCACATAGTCTCTCTACTGCTGGGTCTTTGTCTAAGCTCAGCTCAGGAAAATAGTATTAAGCACTTTCCCACCACGCATAAAGTCGTGGGTTCAGGGAGTGGCTGGAAGGAGAATTATGTTAAAACACATCAAGATTTTACAGGGAATTCCCAGCTTGGATAGAGCAGAATAAAGCCTGTAAGGACTGCACACTTCATCAGGGCTCTACAATAAAGTAATGAGCAAATGCAAAGCCAAGACATGATTCCTTTGTCCACAGACTAATTGAGGCAGGGCTGGAGGACAGGGGTGGCCCTCGGCACGGCCCGAGCCCACCCCATGGTGGGTGCTGTGCCTCTCCTTGGGTTTTCCCCCGTCCTGAGCCGGGTATCACCTCTGCAGCCAAGTTCTCTGCAACTTGAGGTGAGCAGTAGATCAACCAGGCACGATGGGAGGCTTGCCAGATTAATTTGGCCTGCTGCCTGTCGTTCAATCTGGAGCCACTGCAGCCCCGGGTTTCCCTGGGACCGTGCTGCCAAATACTCCATATGGGATGCCCAGAAATACAGCCTGATGTTAGGGAGATTTAGTTCTTCTGTGTCTCAATGGGCCTATAGATTTTTAACAGCAATCCTTGTTTTTACCTTCCAAATGTACCTTGAGAAGGTCTTGTGAATCTTATAAAAGAAGGAGGTTTTAAATTATGTGACATAGTTGTAGTTGACTTAGGCTACAGGGGAAGACATTTATTTCCAGAAGTCACATCTGGCCTCCAGCTGAAGTAGGGTGAGTCCTTCTGGAAGGGCAGTCGTGTCATTGAGCCTTGGCCCGAGGACCAGAGAGTGGTTGACCCCCATCCTGTGGTGCCCTGGCCTGCACGCCATGGCCTGGCCAGGCTGGATCGATGGTTCAACCAGGCCAAGGGCCAGGCCCTGTACTTCGGTCACACCCACCCCCTGCAGCACCCCAGGCTGGG
>NW_008621988.1:0-4687 GCF_000691845.1 Merops nubicus
CTGTGGGCAGGCTGATAGTCTTCGCTGTCTCCGCAGGCCGGCGTGTGTGGGAGAGGGAAGCAGGGACAGGCCCAGGAAACGCATAACATCCCTCTCGGTTTTATTTTCCCCTGTGCTCACCTCGGCGGGGAACCCTTCGAAGCTTTGTCTTACGGTTTTCTACACATCAAAAAGTATTTTCCAGATTATTTTCTCCATCTGGGACTCGCCTGACACTTGAGTCAGAAGACTGATCAAAGTGCGTGGCAGGTGCCCAGTGGTGAGGTAGATTGAAGAGAACAGAATAGCATAGAGACATTAAGGTTAGAAGGGCCCTCTAAGATCATCAAGTCCAACCATAAACCCAATGCTACCATGACCGCTAAACCACATCCTGAAGTACTACATATGCACGGGATTTGAACATCTCCAGGGATGGTGATTCCACCACCTCCGTGGGCAGAGTGGGAGGCTTCAACACCCTTTCAGTGAAGAAATTCTAATATCCAATCTGAACCTTCTCTGATGCAACTTAAGTTCATTTCCTTTCATCCTGTCACTGGTTAGTGCAGGGCAATGTGGACTTTGGTGTCTGTGCCCTTTGCAGCAATTGCCTTTGCAAGAACAGAAATACTTCCTCAGTTGTCTCACACCCGAATGCAACCACTTAGATGCCAGGGAGATAAATGCCCCCTATAAAGTGAAGAATCTGAGAGGTAAAATCCCGCAGACATTTCTGTTCCTGTGCACTCATTTTTCAAAGGTTAGTGAAGTTAAAAGTGTAAGAATGAGTTCATTCAGTATTAGGTTTCTTTGTGTTGTTGAGTCCTTGTCAGCAGCCAACGTGAATAAACAGTGCATTGTATCAGTAAACTGCTGCATATGGATTCTTAAAGGGTTCATCCTTACAACAAGAGTTTTTGAGCAAAGGATTGCTGACAACATGCCAATGAGAGTTCAGAAATAACATGCTGTCATCACATGTTATCATATACATGGAACAAAAAACATTAAAATTAAATTTTAAAAGTTTATAATCTGAACTGTTCACATACTTCATGAAAACAAAACAAAACAAAACCAAACCAACCAACCAAAGAAACAAACCAACCCAAAATGGAGCATATGTGTTGGAATTTCCAAGTAAGTGTGTTAACAAAGGATAACATTTAAAATCTTTTGAAATTTCATCTGTTGTTTGATGAACTTTTGAATCTGTGTTAATATCTAATAAAATTGCTAGTAGGTGAAGAGACACATTATGGGTGGGTAGCCATTAGAAATTTGGCAAATGTCATCTCAGTAGTCATTCCAAGAACAGCAGAGGGAAACCCTGCTTTTAGATCACAGAGGCATAAACAATCTATTCTACTTACTTCAACACATTCCAGATGTGCTGGGAAAACCAATTCTAGATTTTTTTAAAGGATGACCAGGAACAGAACTTTCAATATAATCTGTTAATATTATACAAACAATATGCTAATTTTGAAGGGAGGAAAGAAAAGTTTTAGAAAAAATAACCAAACTACTGGTTGGAGAGATGCAAATCTCTAAGAATTTCATCAGTCTCCAGGAAACTGGCAACAGAGATGAGGTAATAAATCATGCATTTGTTAACAGACAAAAGGCTGTGTTTCCCTGTATTTGAGGGGGGATCAGCTTGTCACCCATTAACTAAGATTTGAGTACATCAGGTCACCACCTACTTTTCCTATTTCATAGGGAGGAAGTTTTGGGAAAACGGGAATATGAATCCTACAATACAGACGTAGTAACATTCCCTTTGTGATCTTTGTGTGGTAGTGAAGCTGTACTACTGGAAGATCTTGGGTAACTCCTGGGAGTTTTACCATCTGATGTTGTGTAGTCTTCCTATAAAGTCACATCTGTAAAACAGTTTTGAGGATACAAAATGTCAAGGAAGTCCTGACAGCACTTCCTAGTCAGGAAAGGATTGGGAATCAGTGTTAACAACATCCCTGTTCATTTTAAGTTTCAAGGGAATCTGTTTGCTCAGTCGGTGTAAGGGGTAAACCCTCATGCTCATAAAATGATGCTAAAGAGATTTTATGTGTTTTTCATAAAAATAGATCATCTTGTCAATTTTGTGTACCTGACTGACAGTTTCTCAGAAGTGCTGATGTCTGCAAAGGTCAGAATTGCTTTAGACAATTTTGAAATTGCCTTTCTTCTGGTTGGGTTCAGGCTGAGCAGGTTGCATCTGCAGGCTGTTCTAGCAATTAAGCCATTGCAATGCAAGTGGAAGTTCTAGCGTCTGAGGTGAGATTTGTGAAATGTGAATTGAACACAGCACAGGCTGAGTTAAAGCAGGCAACGGTTGATTTAATTTTCTGAAACAGGGATCCCCTTTTAAAAGCTTGGAAGATGCTGAATTGAAGAATTCAACAAGGTGATTTGTTGAGAGGGACCAGCCACCATTCCAAATGCCTGCAGAATCAAGAATATCTGGTAGGTCCAGTAGGCAAGTTTTGGTTTCAGCTGAAAGAAAGGCTCTAACTCAACAAGATAAAGTCGATGTCAGACTAAACTGTTAATACTGGGCTGTGTTTTCAAGGGCCAATCCTATCAGGACTGTTAGGTCATGCTCATTATGAACATCACACAACCATTTGGACTGTATCTGATGCATTTCCAGGAAAACGTGCAGCTTATTCACTACTGCACGCAATTTCATTCCCATTCGGGGACCCTCATGCACTGGGTACAGCTCATGACATGGTGTCCAGCTGCCTTTTGATATTCAGAAGTGTGGGAGGGTAGCTGTGGCACCAGCCACAACTGGGACACACGTGGAATGGAATGCTGGTGTGAAAGGAGTTCTTTAGAAAGTGTTTTACGTAACTGAAATCCTACCAGGCAGCTTCTCCACTGTGTATCCCCCTGAATGTGTTTCTCAGGAGGAGTTTCCTGCACTGGGCATCAGAAAGCCAAAAGAGTTCCAGTCAGTGATTACAAGAGAAAAACAACTGCTGTGCTTTTAAAGTGGTGGTGTACAGGTTGTTTTTCCTGATTTGAGGTGGTTCATCTGGAAATCCTTGTTGAGATACATAAAAACAAAAAGTATCATAGGATCCCTTTATGCTGTATGAAAGGGCAGTTGCTGAGACAGTAACTTTAGGAAAACTATTAGCTGGCTAAGAATATCTACATTCAGTTCAACATGGTTTGTGTTAATACACAAGCACTATAAAACAAAGTATTTTAATAAGTTGCATTTTTGACTCTGGACTTTGCTCTTACAGCTTACATTGTTACTGCAGTCCTGACTAAAAATGTTGCCTTATTTGGTATTGCTGGATTCCACGTACTTCAGGATGGAGTACTGACATCATAATGGTCTGAGACAACGTTTGGTATTGTCATAATAATACTTCTCAGGTGCAAGAACATGCTCATAAGAGCACTTCAGCAAGTTTCATTATTTCTACTCTACCCCTGTATGGCATTCCACTATGCCACTACATTCATTTTCCAGTACTGGTATTTAAGAAGCAGCCCTCAAAATGTGAATGCTGTTCTGTAATGCAATAAATATGGGTAGATTTGAGAAACTCTGTAGGCTCTGCTACGTTGTCCTGTAAAAGGAAGGCAATCTTAGCAATGCAGAGCAAACTGATCATGTCTAAATCTTTCCTAAAACCTTCTGCAATCAGTGTAAAGACTCCTGTTGATTTTCACAGGCTTGTAGTCCAAAGCTCCTGGGAAAGTTACTGTCCTTGATATTTCCTTGGCAGGATTTGTTTGGGCTGAAAACATCAGAAGTGTATCTAAGACTTAATCTGCCTCTTTTCATATCCTTTGGATGTTGCTGCATGTATTCCTCTTGGTTATTCCCATTACATGCTGTGTGTGCAGAATACTCATCTAAACATGGCATTTGTTGGTGTTGTGGCATAAGAATTTGTAACTTTGTACTGCTCAGAAGATGGGAAACTATTTCAGCATAAATCTTCAAAGGAGGCCTTATATTGGGACTACAGAGCAATGTGCTTGTTTCCATTTATATTAGGAAACCACTGGCTCAACCTGACTTTAAAAACTGTGTGGGTCTTCACTGTTTTGGGCAAAGGCAAACCCATTCATGGGGTTGCTTTCGCTCAAGGACCTGGACATACTTGGTGGGTGATGATGAAAGATGGTGAAGTACAATGTGTACCTCATGCAAATTTAACTCTGGGTGAAAATACTCCATTTTAAAGCTGTGTGTTAACTGCAGAATAATAACAGTATTCTATAAGTGTCTTTCAGGATAGCATCGCAATGATGACAGGAACCAGCTTCATCAGGTGGCATCCAGTAACCTCCTGGGATGAATCTGCAACCTGGGGATGCAAACCATGATGAACTCAATAACATCTTTCCTCCCCTGAGAGACTGCTATGATAGATGGAAATCTGCAATCATGAACTTAATGAACTGTACTATAGAAAGAAACTGTAACTTAGGGATAGATATGACATCAGTGGTATGGAATAAGGGCTGGAATGTCCTGGTTTGGGGTAGAACAGAGAGGTTCTGTTCAATAGTTATTATAGTTATTAGTTTTTAGCTAAAGGTCTTCTAATCAACTGCTCTGTCTGAAGCTAACTACGTATTTAACAGAGAGTTTCTCTTCAATAGTTATTAGTTTTTAGCTAAAGGTCTTCTAATCAACTGCTCTGTCTGAAGCTAACTACGTATTTTC